>NC_035108.1:93392068-93547301 GCF_002204515.2 Aedes aegypti | reverse complement strand
GGAGAATCCCAGAGGGATTCCGGGAATCCCCAGAGGATTTGAGAATCCTTAGAGGGATTCCAGAGAGAATCCCCAGAAGATTCCAGAATCCCCAGGGGGATTCCAGAAAGAATCCCCAGCGGGATTCAGAAGAATCCCAGCGGGATTTTCGAAAGAATTCCCCAGAGGGATTCCAGGAGAAAACCCCAGAGGGATTTCAGGAGAAGCCCCAGAGGGATTCAGGGGAGATCCCCAGAGGTCAGTGGATTCCAGGCAGAGGAAAGGAATCCCCAGAGGATTCCAGGAGAATCCCCAGAGGAATTCCAGGAGAATCCCCAGAGGAATTCCAGGAGAGATCCCCAGAGGGTTCCAGGAGAATCCCCAGAGGAATTCCAGGAGAATCCCAGAGGATTCCAGGGAGATCCCAGAGGGATTCCAGGAGAATCCCCAGAGAGGGATTCCAGGAGAATCCCCAGGATTCCGAATAATCCCCAGGGATTCCAGAAGAATCCCAGAGGGATTCCAGAAGAATCCCCAGAGGGATTTCAGAGAATCCCCAGGGGATTCCAGGAGAATCTCCAGAGGGGGTTCCAGGAGAATCCCAGAGAGATTTTAGAAGTATCCCCAGAGGGATTATGGGAGAATCTCAGAGGGATTCTGGAGGACCCCAAAGGAATTCTGGGGAATTTCCCAGAAGGATTCTATGAGAATCCTCAGAGGGATACTTGGAAAATCCTCAGAGGGATGCTGGGAAGATCGCCGAGAATTCTGTGGGAGAAGGGTTCCCAGAGGAATTTGGAGGATCCCGAGGGATTCTGGGAGATTCAGAGTTCTGGAAAGTCCTCATAGCGATTCCAGAGGAATGCCAGAGAGTTCTGGGAGGATTCCACAGGATTTTAAATGAATCCTTAGAGGGGGATTCCCGGGAGAAGATTCCAGCAGGGATTCCAGGAGAATCCCCAGGAGGGATTCAGGGGAGAACCAGAGGGATCCAGGAGATTCAGAGGGATTGATCCCGGGGATTCCAGAGGTATAATCTTCCAGAGCGATCCTAAGGAGAAGCATTATTTCCCAGTACACCGGGCAGTTCTGTGTGAAGCTCCTGGAATCCCTCTGGGTTCTCCTGGAATCCCTCTGGGGATTCTCCTGGAATCCCTCTGGGGATCTCCTGGAATCCCTCTGGGGATTCTCCTGGAATCCCTCTGGGATTCTCCTGGAATCCCTCTGGGGATTCTCCTGGAATCCCTCTGGGATTTCTCCTGGAATCCCTCTGGGGATTCTCCTGGAATCCTCTGGGGATTCTCCTGGAATCCCCCTGGGGATTCTCCTGGAATCCCTCTGGGATTCTCCTGAAATCCTCTGGGGTTCTCCTGGAATCCCTCTGGGATTCTCCTGGAATCCCTCTGGGGATTCTCCTGGAATCCCTCTGGGGATTCTCCTGGAATCCCTCTGGGGATCTCCTGGAATCCCTCTGGGGATTCTCCTGGAATCCCTCTGGGGATTCTCCTGGAAATCCCTCTGGGGATTCTCCTGGAATCCCTCTGGGATTCTCCTGGAATCCCTCTGGGGATTCTCCTGGAATCCCTCTGGGATTCTCCTGGAATCCCTCTGGGGATTCTCCTGGAATCCCTCTGGGGATTCTCCTGGAATCCCTCTGGGGTTCTCCTGGAATCCCTCTGGGATTCTCCTGGAATCCCTCTGGGGATTCTCCTGGAATCCCTCTGGGGATTCTCCTGGAATCCCTCTGGGGATTCTCCTGGAATCCCTCTGGGATTCTCCTGGAATCCCTCTGGGGATTCTCCTGGAATCCCTCTGGGGATTCTCCTTGGGATCCCTCTGGGGATTTCCTGGAAATCCCTCTGGGGATTTCTCCTGGAATCCCTCTGGGGATTCTTCCGGAATCCCTCTGGGATTCTCCCTGGGAATCCCTCTGGGGATTCTCCTGGATCCCTCTGGCGGATTCTCCTGCGGAAATCCCTCTGGGGATTCTCCTGGAATCCCTCATGGAGAATCTCCTGGGAATCCCTCTGGGGATTCTCCTGGGAAATCCCTCTGGGGGATTCTCCTGGGAATCCCTTCTGGGGATTTCTCCTAGAAATCCCTCTGGGGATTCTCCTTAGATCCCTCTGGGGATTCTCCTATTAATCCCTCTGGGGATTCTCCTGGAATCCCTCTGGGGATTTCTCCTGGAATCCCTCTTGGGGATTCTCCTGGAATCCCTCTGGGGATTCTCCTGGAATCCCTCTGGGGATTCTCCTGGAATCCCTCTGGGGATTCTCCTGGAATCCCTCTGGGGATTCTCCTGGAATCCCTCTGGGGATTCTCCTGGAATCCCTCTGGGGATTCTCCTGGAACCCTCTGGGGATTCTCCTGGAATCCCTCTGGGGTTCTCCTGGAATCCCTCTGGGGTTCTCCTGGGAATCCCTCTGGGGATTCTCCCTGGAATCCTCTGGGGATTCTCCTGGAATCCCTCTGGGGATTCTCCTGGAATCCCTCTGGGGATTCTCCTGGAATCCTCTGGGGATTCTCCTGGAATCCCTCTGGGGATTCTCCTGAATCCCTCTGGGGATTCTCCTGGAATCCCTCTGGGGATTCTCCTGGAATCCCTCTGGGGATTCTCCTGGAATCCCTCTGGGGATCTTTCCCTGGAATCCCTCTGGGATTCTCCTGGAATCCCTCTGGGGATTCTCCTGGAATCCCTCTGGGGATTCTCCTGGAATCCCTCTGGGGATTCTCCTGGAATCCCTCTGGGGATTCTCCTGGATCCCTCTGGGGATTTCTCCTGGAATCCCTCTGGGGATTCTCCTGGAATCCCTCTGGGGATTCTCCTGGAATCCCTCTGGGGATTCTCCTGGAATCCCTCTGGGATTCTCCTGGAATCCCTCTGGGGATTCTCCTGGAATCCCTCTGGGATTCTCCTGGGAATCCCTCTGGGATTCTCCTGGAATCCCTCTGGGGATTCTCCTGGAATCCCTCGGGATTCTCCTGGAATCCCTCTGGGGATTCTCCTGGAATCCCTCTGGGGATTCTCCTGGAATCCCTCTGGGGATTCTCCCTGGAATCCCTCTGGGGATTCTCCTGGAATCCCTCTGGGATTCTCCTGGAATCCCTCTGGGGATTCTCCTGGAATCCCTCTGGAGATTCTCCTGGAATCCCTCTGGAGATTCTCCTGGAATCCCTCTGGAGATTCTCCTGGAATCCCTCCGGGGATTCTCCTGGAATCCCTCCGGGGATTCTCCTGGAATCCCTCTGGGGATTCTCCTGGAATCCCTCTGGGGATTCTCCTAGAATCCCTCTGGGGATTCTCCTGGAATCCCTCTGGGGATTCTCCTGGAATCCCTCTGGGGATTCTCCTGGAATCCCTCTTGGGGATTCTCCTGGAATCCCTCTGGGGATTCTCCTGGAATCCCTCTGGGGATTCTCCTGGAATCCCTCTGGGGATTCTCCTGGAATCCCTCTGGGGATTCTCCTGGAATCCCTCTGGGGATTCTCCTGGAATCCCTCTGGGGATTCTCCTGGAATCCCTCTGGGGATTCTCCTGGAATCCCTCTGGGGGATTCTCCTGGGAATCCCACTCTGGGGATCTCCTGAATCCCTCTGGGGATTCTCCTGGAATCCCTCTGGGGATTCTCCTGGAATCCCTCTGGGGATTCTCCTGGAATCCCTCTGGGATTCTCCTGGAATCCCTCTGGAGATTCTCCTGGAATCCCTCTGGAGATTTCTCCTGGAATCCCTCTGGGAGATTCTCCTGGAATCCCTCTGGGGATCTCCTGGATCCCTCGGGGATCTCCTGAATCCCTCCGGGGATTCTCCTGGAATCCCTGGGGATTCTCCTGGAATCCCTCTGGGGATTCTCCTGGAATCCCTCTGGGGATTCTCCTAGAATCCCTCTGGGGATTCTCTGGAATCCCTCTGGGGATTCTCCTGGAATCCCTCTGGGATTCTCCTGGAATCCCTCTGGGGATTCTCCTGGAATCCCTCTGGGGATTCTCCTGGAATCCCTCTGGGGATTCTCCTGGAATCCCTCTGGGGATTCTCCTGGAATCCCTCTGGGGATTCTCCTGGAATCCCTCTGGGGATTCTCCTGGAATCCCTCTGGGGATTCTCCTGGAATCCCTCTGGGGATTCTCCTGGAATCCCTCTGGGGATTCTCCTGGAATCCCCTCTGGGGATTCTCCTGGAATCCCTCTGGGGATTCTCCTGGAATCCCTCTGGGGATTCTCCTGGAATCCCCTCTGGGGTTTCTCCTGGAATCCCTCTGGGGATTCTCCTGGAATCCCTCTGGGGATTCTCCTGGAATCCCTCTGGGGATTCTCCTGGAATCCCTCTGGGGATTCTCCTGGAATCCCTCTGGGGATTCTCCTGGAATCCCTCTGGGGATTCTCCTGGAATCCCTCTGGGGATTCTCCTGGAATCCCTCTGGGGATTCTCCTGGAATCCCTCTGGGGATTCTCCTGGAATCCCTCTGGGGATTCTCCTGGAATCCCTCTGGGGATTCTCCTGGAATCCCTCTGGGGATTCTCCTGGAATCCCTCTGGGGATTCTCTGGAATCCCTCTAGGATTTCTCCTGGAATCCCTCTGGGGATTCTTCTGAAATCCCTCTGGGGATTCTTCTGGAATCCCTCTGGGGATTATTCTGGAATCCTTCTGGGGATTCTTCTGGAATCCCTCTAAGGATTCTCTTAAAATTCCTCTGGGATTCTCCTGGAATCCCTCTGGGGATTTCATTTGGAATCCCTCTGGGGTTTTTCCTGGAATCCCTCTGGGGATTCTCCTGGAATCCCTCTGGAGATTTTCCTGGAATCCCTCTGGGGATTTTCCTGAAATCCCTCTGGGGGATTCTCCTGGAATTCTTCTGGGGATTCTGCTGGAACTCCTCTGGGGATTGTCCCAGAATATCACTTGAGATTCTCCCAAAATCCTACTGATGATTCTCCTATAATCTAGTGATTCTCCTAGAGTAGGTCATGCTATTCAAAATGATCATTTTCATTTACTTAGTCTGCGGCATGAAAAAGTACCAAAAATATAAAACGAGCTCACCAACTTATCACAGCAAATTTTTCCAAAATTCCAGACATTTTATTCTTCTGGCATTCCAACGAGATAATATTTGCAATATTTTTTAACTGTATTGCCACTGTCCCAACTTTCAAAGTAAAAAGCCTCAAATGAAAATTTAACGTATCCAACCAACGCACAAACAACTTTACAATTAAAACGAAATAATTTGAAATTAAACGGACTTTTACCCTGCAGCCAACGAAATTTGATTAACATGTTACGATCAGCTTCGTTAAAAGTTTATCCTGACCCACTCTCCATCCATCTCAACAAGTGTATATGTACCGTGATGTGGTGTTCAATTGATAAATCATTATTGGACAGTGACATGTTCTCCACTACAAGATTGTTGTTTCTGTGAAATAATGCCGTCAAACATTTAAATATAGAATTCAAATTAATACAGAATATAAACAGATACAGCACTTAAGACAGAATTTCGAACAACTTCTCTCGTCTTACGGTACCGACGGCTGCAAAAATAGGTTTATCGACAGAGCTCCCAGCTTGTTCTTCGACAGTATCCCACCCATGCGGTAGGACCACTTCTTAATTGGGCGCTTCAATTAGTGAAATTTAATTAAAAGCTCGATAAACAAGTTTTCTCTCGTCGACCGGTCAGAACGTAATCAAATCCCCTTGTGTTGTTTGAAGTTGTTATTTGTACATCGAAGCGATCCTCCTCCCTTATGTCCCATGTCGCGTCCCCGTTCCGGAACATTGAACAAGTAATTTCTCCGCTGAAAGCATCGCGATGAGAAAAAAAAAAGCTCGAAGAAAAGCGAGTGAAAAATGTACAGAAAATAATTCCGATCCAACCACTGCTCCATGAATAAATTATTGCCGTCCCTTTCGGTGTATAGATCTTTTTTTCTGTCTCTCAACTTACATCAAGCTCATCGGACCGAAACTGCTGATGATGTACGTTTCCGATGTGGGTGCTTCCCGTAATCATTACCGACCTGCACGTGGAAGGATATTTCTGTGTGGCTGAGTGTTTGCTAAGCTTCGAACCCCGGAATCCCCGGAGTCACGAGTCCCGATCATTAGTGTTTGACAATATAATAACAACCTGCGATATTTATTTCAAAGCATAACAATAGTTGATAAGATGTTATTATAACAATATATCAAAACGACGACAAGTGTTGATGAATTACAATTGATGTAGTAATTGTGTTATCCATTTCTGATCGGGGCAGTACATTAGAAACCTTTATGAGGGAAAAAATATTTCAGGATTTGTCTTCCAGTCGAATGATCGCGAATGAGTCAGCGCTCTGAACTCTCTGCGTCAGAACTGCAGAATGTTCTCTAGCTACAATTGAGGCTGCAACAATGATTTGATGTGACGCAGAACTACCACATGCTTTCTGCCAGAGGCGTTCATAAGGCAACGAGCAGCCCTCTTCATAGCTTTATATGCAGAACAAAATTATTCAGAAATAGAACGATCTCACCAAGTTTTCAAAATAAATCCAAATCCAATCCAAATCCAATCCAAATCCAATCCAAATCCAATCCAAATCCAATCCAAATCCAATCCAAATCCAATCCAAATCCAATCCAAATCCAATCCAAATCCAATCCAAATCCAATCCAAATCCAATCCAAATCCAATCCAAATCCAATCCAAATCCAATCCAAATCCAATCCAAATCCAATCCAAATCCAATCCAAATCCAATCCAAATCCAATCCAAATCCAATCCAAATCCAATCCAAATCCAATCCAAATCCAATCCAAATCCAATCCAAATCCAATCCAAATCCAATCCAAATCCAATCCAAATCCAATCCAAATCCAATCCAAATCCAATCCAAATCCAATCCAAATCCAATCCAAATCCAATCCAAATCCAATCCAAATCCAATCCAAATCCAATCCAAATCCAATCCAAATCCAATCCAAATCAATCCAATCCAATACGATCCAAATACATTCAAATCAAGGTCCTAACTTGAATTTTGATTGATAAAAGAAAAATCACGTTTAAAAATTGGTTCCGCCCCGTAAATTTGAATGTTCCCCGCTCGCCTATGCCCTGTGCTGAGAATCAGGATTCAAAAATGGGAAGCAAACACGGTTTCGGAGTGGCAGCTTGCGACCCGGCTATGCTCGTTACCTTCCTCGATGGGACTGAACCGATTTTGTGTTTCAAATGACGCGGAAATTTTGCAGAGGTACCCACATGGCACACGTGCACCAGGTGCACGGCTACTACAATGCTTCAAATGGTGGGAATTTCACCTAGCAGGATCCCATATGCATGCCACCTTTCTCAAACTATGTCACTCAAGCGAAAAGACAAGCACTCTGCGCGACTTTCATTGTTGGCGTGGTGGATAACGGAGATGATGTGATCATTTCGGGGAATGCTGATGTCTGAATGGTTCTGATACTTCTGACCGATTTCCATTCCCATTTGTTCCAGATGAGGAGCCTAAACGCAGAGGGGTGTAAGTGACATTTTGGTACACTGAAAAATTGTACTGTTTTTAAGGTGATCAATGGTATTTTAATTTTTTTCCGACAAGCAGTTAGTATAATATTGGCTAAATTATTTGATTCCGAATTCATATGAAATTAAACATATCTGAAAAAATTGCAAAGCTAAGTTTAAATCACTCACACCCCTTTGCTTCAAACCCTCTCAAATGTGGATTTACTCTCCGATGGTAACAGCATAGTTGAACGACACAATACGTGACACCTTTTGATAAATTCTTTACTCAGGCATTCTGCCCGATTAGATTCGTGTCTGCTTCATGCATGGAACTAATTTTGGATTCAATTTTTCCAACTGGTGATGGTAGGTTTGCAGCCAATCGAGAGGATACATGTGTTAAAATTGTGTGTGTGATTCATGTTTACTGCCGACATATAAGACAATTTGCAATTTATCCTAACCATAAAGTGAAATTGTTTCTGTGAAATCGAAAATTCATGCACTTTACAGTAGCAAGTACTTTTTTTTATATAAATAAAGTATGGATAAACAATTCCCCTTTTACCAAATAATGCTCAAAAATCATGTTTAATAAAGAGAACACCTTTTACTACATTTCAAAAGCATACAAAAGATACTTGGTTCTCATAATTGATTTGGAGTTCAAATCAACATTTATTTATTTTTTTCTTCTATAGTATTTTTCCAAACATTCATTTCTTATATCTAGGTGTTCTGTGTTAGAAACACTATCATCCTATTGTGTTAAAACAAAATTAAGCTTTTATCAACCTTTTGTTAACAACATATTACATTTCATTAGCCTTAGCAGTTCAGAATTTTTACGAGTGAGTCGATTTCACCTGCTTATAAGAGCGAAAAACGCTTTCAATTTACTAAACCTACAAGGGGAATAGCACCAATTTTCAACCTAACACTAATTTTCGACCCATTCATACGATTTTGGCCTACTTTGTATGAAAACCCGAAAATTGGCAAAGAATTTTTGTAGGTTCTTTTCCCTTATATAATCATAGCAATAGAAGATTGCGACGATTTGTTTCTAAAAATATGGATAAGCTTGTACGACATTTGTGCCAATATTTCAATGTTGAATATTCTTAGCCATCCATTCATTAGTACCATACAAGGAAAGAAGTATCAGAATCAATTTCAAAATTTTATTCTGAATGCTCCACATCTCGATATTGAAGGGACCATCGAGATAGGGAGAGGTCAAGACAAAGAACAAATTTTTAATGAGTACCGTCGTTGGGGGTGACAATGGGTCAAAAAGGCATATGTACGATTTGTTTATTGAATAACTATCGCAATTTAGCTCCAATGAACTTCAAATTTGGAATGTATGTACTTTGATGGTACATTAATAACTGTTCAAAAAATTATTGAAACATATTTATTCACAGCGGCACTACAAGTGAATGAAAAATGACCCAATCTCACCCCATAGAGGGGGTGACATTGGGTCACTATTATTGAAATAACTTATTTTTGAGAATATGATTGCAAAACCATTCACAGCTGAAAAATATTGATGAAATACGATGCAAACAAGACGAAAAGATAACTACGATGTTTCACAAGTATGATAAACCCACTTAAAAGAACGATTATACCAAAAATTTTAAGAGCTATGAGAAAATATATAAGACCCAACATTTATCGTCAAGTTTACATAAATTTTCTTGTTTGTTTCCCTCAAATTATCTTCAAAGTCTCATCCCCATTTCCATAAAGCCTATTCAGTTTTCCCAGAGGTGTACTGAAACAGTGATTATTTTAAACCCTCGCAAATAGTTATATTTCGGTGCGACATTCCTCGATCAATATATTTCAGGCAGATTTTGACTTCATAGTACCGGTATTTCAGCGATCCAACTCATTCGTACTTTCGTGAGATGTTTCTGTAATATGAAAACACTAATAAATAATTAAATTTATAAAAAAAAACAATTGATAAAATTTTACGATGTTGCTGCGCACGAAACACAGTTGCTGGTTTGAGAAGTTGTCAAAATTCGTTGCATTGTTATTCGATGCACGGAATCCTCAAGTAGACTTGTTTGATGTTTCAGAGATGCTGTATTTAGAAAGAATAAACACATCTTAATGAGGAATGAGAACACTCGGCACCGTAAAATGTCAAAAAAGTGGTCTTGCAATTTAATTTACTATCGTTCTTGCTTGACCCAATCTCACCCCCATTTCCAATGTTTTAGACACCGTACCGAAAAAAATATTTTTTTTGTGGAAAAATCAATTAGATTCCGGAAAATACTTGTGAAGTGTAATGAAAAGTCTTTCAACCTTCTACTAATACAACGACAGAGGTTAAGGTACATGCGTTATACTTTGCACAGGAGAAATTTAATGCTGTAAATTTTATCTAGTTTCAACATACAAGTTTATTGATATAGTAAACAAAAAATACTAATTCTAAAAATGTATATTGTGATGAATTATGTGTAACAATATGTTCCCCAACATATGAATAATTATTTCTAGCGATATCAGCGTTATAAGCTGATATATTACATAAATCATAATTTTCCGTTTTGACCCAATCTCACCCCCTAGACCCATTGTCACCCCCATCGACGGTACTAGATTAAAAATCATTCCGTTATCAGGAAAATTAAAAACAAACAAACGTTATTTCGTCTTCGCAAATTGTTTTGAACCCCTAAAATCTAGTCTAGTAACCTTTGATAATGGGCGTATCGACATATGGGGAGAAATTCGAGAATGAAAATCACATCGAGATTGGTAGATATCGAGATGGGGAGGATATCGAGGTAAGGAGAGTCAAAATGTATACAGAATGAAAAAATCATCGACATAGGGAAAGATATCGAGATGTAGAACATCTAGATGTGAAGAGTTGACTGTAGTACTCAGTTTCTCGAAAGCTCTTGATTCGTACAGTCGTAACTGTTTTGCCAAGCTTTCGTACGATAGACTGACTGGATACAATCACTGTAGAATAACCAGAATATCAATTTTTCACGTTCACGTCGGAACATTTTCGGTTTTTCTGTCGGCGGTTCGTTTTGAGTGCAAACGTGAAAAAAAAACTTGTGACATCGAACAAAACACGAATATTGGGCATTGAAATTGCACGCCATGCATTGTTAATGTTCTCATTATATCTCACCCGAGAGCGGCGAGTTTATCTTTGTGAGCTAAGAGAAAATCATACTGCTGTTCATTTTGCATCTCATTGCTGTTGTTAAGAGAGGGATTCCACGGAGGGATGCAAGTCGATTCTGATCGACCATTTCAAAAATATCTGAAACTTTGCACAGTTTTTCAGTTCCATCTAAATCGTCATTTTCCGATATCAAATCTTCAAGTTGAGTCACGACTAACTTTTCAAAAGGGTGTATGTGAAAATGGTTCAAAAATATTCAAAAAGCTGCACAGCAAAAACGGTTCGTTCGATTGTTAGACAACTAAATAAAGATTCCAAAAAAAATACACACAGTAAAAAAAAATTTTTTTCTGCATTAAAAAACATCATTTTTGTCACAAAAACTCAAATATCTCAAAACCCTATCGGGATACCAACGTAATTTTTTGAGGGAAAACGGTCCATTATATTAGCTATCTACCATAAAAATTTGGTGATGGTAAGCCAATAAACAAAAAAAGTTATGACATTTCAAATATTTCACAAATTTGACACTTAGTGAAATTTTTTTTTTTCATTGTTAATTTTTTTTTGGACCGCAGTTTGTTGCTGAATTTTTCGTTAAGGGTACCACATGAGGTTAACAAGTTGTTTTCATGATATTTTATTTAATTATTCATAACTATTATAGCATCTATTAGAAAGTTAGACGCGATCCAGTGTTGTGATCTAAAGTCTTGATAGTGTCATATTTTTATTGTACGTAACTGAAGAAAAAATCTCTCAATAGTGTTGAAACCTTTTGATAAAAGAAACCTATAAGAAATCTAATATTGAAGACAAAAGCTACAAAAAAAGTTTTCTATACTAGTTTACCTGCAAAAAGTTTACCTCGTAGAGAACAAGGCGGGTCTATACCCAGGTGATCTAGTATACGTAAAGCAGGTCGGTTTTCTCGACGCTGGTTTTCTCCACAAAGTTAAAATCTGATTACACCTGGGTATAGACCCGCCTTGGTAGAGAATAGACTTTGTTAATCATATTTGGGAGAAAGCGAGTAACTTCAACAACATCAAAAACATGATAGGTACATACCATGAACATACTCACGAAAAAGCTAAAAATATACTACCACTATGGTTATAAAAGATTTAATTGTAAAATTTTTCTTCAGTCAAGCAAACGACACCAAACTAGTCAGTAAAAACTTAAAAGTGATTTTTTTTATTAAAATCTAACGAGCAACATGAGTAGTCGCTTTCTCAACTGTTGCAGGCCGTTTGCAGAAAAAAAGTGTTCGAAAGAGCTACGAAATCTCACCGAAAGCACCATAGATAAACTGAAAGCGGCTGGTTATGCTCCAATGTCTACATTGAATACAAATTTACGCATTTGTACGTCCTGCCGGTTAAACGTTGACAAACGGGCAATCTGTACATCATCGGTGGATCAGGTTGCAGGAAGTTCGAAAACAACAACAACTGATGAATTACTAGATGCACCGACAACAACTGAGGAGTTACCAGAAGTACCAAGTGCAGATAGTCTTGCCACGGTACCATCAGCGACATCTGTTTCAACAAATCAATCAGAAGATGAGTGCATCCAGAAGGTCAACATCGAACGCTTCAACGAAGTGATAGCTGGAATAAAAGTGACTCCGATTAAATGGACGAAGATGGGTTACGTCAATTATCCCGAGAAAAAATACCGTGAAATCAACGAAGCTGTACGAAGAAACCTCTTCAAATTAGGACCTGAGGATGTGGAAAATACAGACTACGATGAGGTAATTATGAATACGAAGGAAAGGTTCTCGAATCTAGCCACGACAAGGAAAGAAAAAATATTGATTTTGTCGATGCTGCCAAGCTCGTGGTCTATTCAAGACGCCATTGATGAGTTTAAAACCAATAGAAATACAGCAAAAGAGGCAAAACAATTCAAAAATAACTGTCTTGCAACCAAAAATGCTAGGTCGAGTACTTCATTAACAGATGAGACAAAAGAAAAAATAATTCAATATTTTGAAGACGATGAAGTAAGTAGAGCTATGCCTGGCCAAAAAGATTATGTATCTGTAAAAAAAGATGGAAAGCGTCAAGCAATCCAAAAACGATTAATGATGACTACTTTGAAAGAAGCGTATACACGCTTCAAGGAAATTAACGAAAATATTATGGTAGGTTTTTCCTCATTTGCAAGCCTTCGTCCAAGGCAATGCAAGCTTCTATCCAATTCAGGAACACATAATGTTTGTGTGTGCACAACACACGAAAATATTAACCTAATCTTACATAGTTTGAAAAGAATCAATTTATCAAAGGATATTAAAATGTTAACTGGTAGTCTTTTGTGTGAAAATACAACATCAAATTGCTATCTACGATCTTGTTCGGATTGTCCAGATTCTTCATCATTGGAAAATACTTTATTCGCTGAGTTTGAAGAAAATTATATTGATCAGTTATCATTTGAGCAATGGGTGACCACGGATAGGTGTGACCTAGAAACTATTGTAAAACCTGTAGATGAGTTTGTGTCATTTTTTTGCTTGAAATTAGAAAGTTTAATTCCTCACGACTTTATTAAAACAGAGCAATCCCGCTTTTTAAAAAATACGAAAAATACATTACAAGATGGTGAATTTTTAGTCATTTGTGATTTTTCTGAAAACTATAGCTTTGTATTGCAAGATGAAGTGCAGTCCCATCACTGGAACGTACAACAAGCTACAATTCATCCATTCGTTATTTATTTCAATGGAAGTACGCAAATTGAACATTTTAGTTTTATTGTAATTTCCGAAGATTTAAGACACGACTCAGTATCTGTAAATTTGTTCATTGCCAAAATGATTAACTTTTTACGCGTTGATAAGGATAAAGAAATCAGAAAGATATATTTCATGTCTGATGGAGCAGCATCGCAGTACAAAAACCGTAAGAATTTTTCGAGCCTATGTCAATTTAAATCAAAGTACGGAATTGATGCAGAATGGCATTTCTTTGCTACGTCACATGGCAAAGGTCCTTGTGATGCTATTGGAGGAACCATAAAGCGCATGGCCACAAGAGCAAGTTTAGCCAAAGAACGTGAGCATCCAATTAAAACTGCAAAAGAACTATTTGATTGGGCGAATCGCAGAAAAGAAGAAGATTTGACAAAATTATCATTTTGTTTTACTACTACTGAAGAGTACGAATTAACGGCATCAGAGCTCAGCGAGCAATATAATAACGCGAAAACGATCCAAGGAACCCAAAAATTTCACTGTTTCATTCCATTGTCAGAAAATAAAATTAAAGCAAAACTATACTCGAACTGTACTGATAATGATGCAAAAGTGTTCGATATTGTAAAAAAATTGAATAACAATAAATAAATAAATAAGTATTAATAAAATGTTTTCATGATCTCATAACGCATACCCAAATCCAAAACTTTTAAAGTTTATATATAACATTTAGAAACTCATCGATCATACTCTAAAAAAAATATCCTGGTAAAAAAAAAAAATATTTTCGTGTAATCTGTTAATTCATTTTAATTTATACATATATACATATACATATAATATTTATACATATACATAATATTTATACATATAATATACATAATACTAATGAATACATGAAAACGACTTGTTTAATTCACGCAAGGCCCTTAACAATAAAATCAGCAACAAACTGCGGTTCCCGTAATAATTTTCACCGAAAAAAAAAATTTTTTTCTACTAAATGTGAAAATTGTGACATGTTTGAAATGTCATAACTTTTTTGTTTATTGGTTTACTATCACCAAATTTTTATGGTAGATAGCTAATATAATGGACCGTTTTCCCTCAAAAAAATACGTTGGTATTCCGATAGGGTTTTGAGATATTTGAGTTTTTGTGTCAAAAATTATGTTTTTTAATGCAAAAAAAATTTTTTTTTACTGTGTGTATTTTTTTTTTTGGAATCTTTATTTAGTTGTCTAACTTTGTTTCTTTAGTTGTCTAACAATCGAACGAACCGTTATTGCTGTGCAGTTTTTTGAATATTTTTGAACCATTTTCACATACACCCTTTTGAAAAGTTAGTCGTGACTCAACTTGAAGATTTGATATCGGAAAATGACGATTTAGATGGAACTGGAAAACTGTGCAAAGTTTCAGCTCAATAGAAAAAAAATGAATTAAAAAATTTACCAAATTTTGGTGCTGTTGCTTGGAATCACTCAAGAGCATCACCACTGGATTTTGCTTGGTGATCTCATCCTGCCCTCTCGGCCATGAATCCATGAGATCGAACTTTCCTTCTAATGGGGATCCCGGTGGAGAAGCCATAAATAGTAATACGATTGACGAATCATTCAGGGGACGCACAGTTCCCGAATGGATGGACCCGCACAACGTCCATGGTCCACTCGCAATTCTCCGACTGCAATCTGTTGATCCAGCTACTTTGCCAACAAAGCCGACCATAATTAGTCAAAGGAGTGCTGCGGACTTATTGAGGGTGCTTTCCCCGAAAACAGAAGCAAAAGTAAGAGATACCCTAGCAGATCGAGGCAGTCAGAAGAATCACCCGTAAGCGAGACTCAAATTCGAGGATTAAAACTACGATGTTGATCCTTATAACAACCGGCCACGCGATACCACAACACGTATACCTCGGCTATATCCGTGTAGAAACCAGGCCATATTAACCCGCTCCCATGCAGTGTTACAAATGCTTGGAGTTCAGACATACCAATCGAGTAAAAAATGTCCAGTTTATGTGACCAAAAACGAAAAAGCAAATACTCGAGTGCATGAGGGTATGACGTATGGTGCGGCTAAGAAGCACTACCAACAAAGGGGTCGTCCATAAATGACGTAGCTTTTTAGGGGGGAGGAGGGGCTTCACGAATTTGTGACGATGTGTGACGAGGGGGAGGGAGGGGTCCTAGCTAGTGGACGTAGCATTTTGATCACGTCGGTAAAATAAGCGACGCTGAAAAAATTACATACAATTATTTTTTTATCAAACTTCTTTTTTCATTGTTTGACTTATAAAGTTGGGTTCTAAGGTGATGATTCAGCTTCAAAACATTCATATGACAAGATTGGAAAAAATGTAATAAATTTTATATTTTCTGTAGTGCAGTCAAACAGATTTTTTTGAACATTATGTTCATGTAACAATAAATTTATTTACAAATAAAGATTAAAGATAGATAAATTAATTAAAAATCAAGGCTTTAACGACTTGGAAAACATTGTTTCTTTAAAAAACATATGTTCGTTTTGGCAAATATTATATTGAAACAAGATATTCATTCCGTGAATTATGCTCTCAATGTTGCAGAAGATCTCCACCCAACTCATCGATTTGTTTTGATATATATCAATGCTCTTGATGGAATAGCCTGAATAAAACTTGATGGAAAAGCCTAGACAACAGATTCGATTGTTATCGAAATTGTTCTATCATTCAATTTTCTTAATAACTCGGTAATTTGAAGAAAGATTATTTTTAGTATTTATTTGTTTCGTTATAGTTTGTGTAAGATTATTTCAGTATGGGGAACGATAATAAAGTTAAGCTGAAAGTTGAATAACTTGTACAATAATCGCTAAGATTTTCTGAAAATTTCAAATATTACAAGTGTAATCTTTTCTACATCTGGCACCTGATTGCTAAATGGATTTGAATTTGGATGATAATGACAAATATCCATTTCAAATCAAATATATCTTACCTTGATCATTTTCATTGAAATCTATTTCCTAACAACGAATAATTAAAAAACAATGCTCTAATATAATTAAATTACTTTTCAACATATTATAAAATCTATTGTACTGTACCCTAACTCGTTACTGTTAGCTTCATCAATCCAATCAAAGATTTTTCCTTTTTTCTATATTTCCAGCTGTAAACTAATTTTTCATGGTAACAACAGCAAAAGTAATACAATTTAGCCAACAACTTAAACAGGAAAGTTCATTTAAAACTGTTTTCCAAATTACTTTCGAGCGCTACTGCAAATCAAACATTTATTCGTTAGATTATCCTTACGTTTCAGACAGTAAATAATATCAAAATCTGAACTTTTGAACTTTTGAATTCCAATTTTTTGTTTTAACCCAATAGCTAAAGAAAACAAATAAAAAAATTATGGGGGGGGGGGTTGCTTGAAATGCTACGTATTTTCCAAGGGGGGGTATCAGCATTTGTGACGAAATGCTACGAGGGGGGAGGGGGTGTAAAAAATCAGTGAAAAAATGCTACTTCATTTATGGACGGCCCCAAAGACAAAACTCTTCACGCGCCGATCAAACTGGGAGCTCCAGTAATGGCTGTGACCAGGAAATCTTTCAGTGGAATCTTCATTTCCGAGGCGCACAAGATGCTTTCACTGCGCTCCCAGGTCTTTTTCCTGCCTCATCGAAACTTACGGATAGCCCCCGGCACTTCAGGAACGGTAGAAGAGCGATGGACAAGGGTGCCTTCACCTAAATGGATTAGAACTTAAATCGACGAACTTATCAATTCTACAATATCACCAGAAACCGACAATATCAGCTACGATACCTAGCTCGTCTAACGACACTAAATGCCCCTTCATGTCCCTTACCTCAGCGAGCTCTCAAAAATGCTAAAGAATACGATCGTCTCCAACTGAATACATTTGGTCCCGATTGGCGCAACAATCCAAACAATTCAACTAATGACTTTACTGCCAAACTCGTGTCTATTGCAAACAACCAACATAGAAGAACATCTTAACCAATAATTGATTTAACGTTAATTGCTATTCAATGGAATATGAACAGGTTTATCAACAATCTGGCGGACTTAGAGATACTTTTCAGGAAAAAAAACGCCTCTCGTTCTAGCAATCCAAGCAATGCACAAAGTTAATGTTGAGATTATGAACCGCTATCTTCAAGGGCAATTCACATGGATTTTGAAGCATGGAAAAAATGTATTAACACATCGATACACAGAAAAAAATCCGTTCTCGTATCCGTGAACAGCAGACGTGAACTCGTCAACAACAAAAATACACCGTGAACTAGATCATGTTTATGTGACCATTTGTGGTAGTTCATGGTGTATTTTTGACAGTTCACGTTTTCCAGAATTCTTTTTTGAGCGTGTACATGTTTCACCAATCAAGCTGAATACGAATCTTCTAGCAACAGCCACACGCATTGAAGAACCTTTTCGGATATAAGTTGTGAGCATCCACCCCCAATGCCGTGAAATACCGGATATATAATCAAAACTACAAAACCTGCTTCACCAAATTGACGAACCACGACTAGTCCTTGGGGACTTTAATAAACATCATCCTCATGCGTTCCCAATTCCAGAGGAACCATCTTTGCTGAAGTGGCTGAAGACAATAATTTAGTCGTACTAAACGATGCAACTCCTACACTGATAAAAATCCTCATTTCGCTGATATTTGTGCCACACATATTTTTATGCAATTTGTGTCAGAACAGGGTACCTATGTGTGATACAAATAATCAGCGTTCATTTCATAACAGACTGAAAATATGTGTCAGTGCACATTAATATCATAATTTTTAGCCAAAAAGTCTATGAGGTAGAAATGCACACAGAAAAAAATATTTAAAATCCAATATAGTGTAAACTGAGAAATAGAGTAAAAATAAACCAAATTCATATATTGTTGCGGCATTTCGTTAATTTTCAACTAAAGATGATTGAATGCTACATGATCGTGTAAATTCAAAGTGCATTTGATTGAAAAATAAGCGATTGGTCGTTGACATTTCAGTTTATTTTGATGCTCCAAATATATGCATGAAAATAAACTTAAATTTACAACATATTTTTAGCTGTGTAGAAGAAATTACTGTTTTTTATTGAATATTTAGGCTTAAATTAAACTTTATTGAAAGTCTAAATCAAATTAAATAACAAATATACTCAACTGATTATATTTAAAACTATCAACTCTCTTATTCTGCATACAACCGAAACCTTTAGACGGTAATTGTGATTACTTTACTTGTATCTCCAGGAACGGATGAGCCCGGCAAATCTGGATCTTCCTCGCTAACTCCATTCAGTTGACTGGAACCGACGGAGCCCCTACAGCGTCGTTTCTTAGCAGCAGTTGAAACTTCTCCCGTCGACATTCACAGCCAAACAAACATAACAACTTCTCGACGTATGATTTGCTAAAGAAACATATTTTATCAGAAAATTTGTATATTTTGTTCTTCAAACTCACCTATATTAACTGATAAGTCCCGATCCATTCTGTGCAATGGCGCATGTGGTCTGATTTGATTGTTGTTGTTCATGAGTTCATCGTCTATATACGGGTTATGTGTGAAACTACATAAATTTTGACTATGTGGTTCCACACATAGTTTTGATTCACAAAAATGAACTCTTTTTATATAAATTGGATGTGTGAGGTGATTTCTAATAATTATGTGTATAACACATGTATAAAAGTATTACAATTTTTTCAGTGTACTTTTACGCGAAGAAAAACGCAAACTGCGATCGATGGCTCATTCGTCAGTAGAGAAATTAAAAATCGATTGCAATGGTCCTGCCTCGAGGATCCTATGGGAGGTGATCACAGCCCTATAGGGGAAGTGGTGGTAAAATGAACAGGGGTGGTAAAATGAACACCGTGCCTTTTACCGAGAAAAAACAAATTTCAATGATTTTTTATCACGCACGAACGGTTCAGACCATAAATCGGAGTGTTCGGGTTGATACGGAGGTCAATTGAAATGAAAATATCAACAAAAACTAATATTTTAGAAAATCACGTTTGAAAATTAGAACTGACATTACTTTTCGTTCGGAGGTCTTGAGGTTTTTCAGTGAGGTGAATATCCTTATGTAATGATGTCAAATCTGATATCTTTCAATTTCTTTTCAAAAGGGTTACAATCCTTAATGGATAAATTTTCGGAAATGCAATAAATATTTTCAAGAATATTTGTTTTGCTCACGTTTTTCGCATGATGTTCATTTCACCACCAACAGCTGTTCATTTTACCAACATGGTGCAGGTAAAATGAACATTTGAATCGTTTTTTGCTAGCGATAATAATATGTGAAAATTTATCAACTTTAGTCTGAATTCGTGCCGCTGTTTTAGATAACATCCCTACTTTTGATGTTGTGCGATAGAACTATGTAAATTCCTTGTTTTTCTATTGGAAACAAGATGATATCCTTAAGGTGTTCATTTTACCACCCCTTCCCCTACGTATCGAACTCAATGATGATTCACCCGAGGCCTCTCGTTATCCGTGTTGGCCGTAGGAGCAGGCAGATTGGGCCGCTTTTCAAATGGTCATAGAAGCAAGCTTTTATATCAATCTGGGGGGGGGGGTGCGAACTGGATAACAACAAGCAGCCAGGCTGCTGTCAAGCTCAAATTTTCATCAAAATGATCCGAGTATGCCGAGTATCCGAGAAGCACGGTAGGTATAGCTTAGCTTAGCTTAGCTTAGACTGACTACACATATCAATGGTTGCTATTCCGTGATTGACCGAAGTCAGTGAAAATGCACAAAGAATCAACTAGAAGTTCGGTTGGGATTGGCCATAATCTTCTTCAGTGTGCATAATTCAGTACCTCTATTTATACATGGTCAATAACGGCGCCGGCCACGTCCTTGCAGTCAGGTGGGATTGGGGGAAGGAATGTTAGTGTGTAACCTTTGCTATTTGGAGACCGTGTTTGCCTCTGCATCTCCACAAAGGTTACTGGGAGGGATGATTGTTAATGGGAAGGATCGTTGGGACACAGGATTCACTTTGATAAGCGATTAGACCATGATAAATAATTATTTGTGAGATATAAACATGCTTATATGTTAATATAATATTTTCATTTGATATGAACAATTATGCCGACACTTGAGGTGACGAACCTTTCAAAGTTTGTTGAATAAAGTGAACCTTTCGGAAGTCTACACTTGAAGTGTCGAACCATTCAAAAACATTTTTTAATTACAAAAATAAAGGTAAAAAGAAGAAGGTGTTTTGAATAAAAAAAAAATAGACATAAATAATTTGTGAATCAGAGTTTATGTCGACACTCACAGTGACGAACCATTCATATTTTTTTGAAAAATCATATTTACGTCCCACCGTTGTAACGATTAAAGGTGCAGTTATACATATTTTATAGATTAGAAACAGTAGCATGAAACGAGCTCACCAATTGATCCGTCATCCTTGAGCAGCAACAATCCTCTTTCAGCTTCACTCGTTTGCTCGGCTATATAAAACCACTCAGAGAAAATAGGCGCGCGACCCGTGAGGGAAAACAACTGACGACTGCTCGGGCTTTCTTGACGCACTGCCCAGGAGCAAGCGTCAACGTCGGAAGATCAAAAAGAACTATCCGAGAAGCACGGTAGGTATACATAACAAAGTAGACTATTCCCACGTGTAAACAACGATTTTCAATAAAAACATGTGTCATCATTCCTATCGTCAAGCATTAGGCTAGAAGGATAGAAAAAGAGAGCAGGCCTTGCTTTCTCTTGTACACGTTCGAGTTTGCGATAGGAATGACGTCACTACCAAATGTCATTTTTCGGAATATAATACCTTGTTTCTTTTTATCGTGCCTAGAAGTGTGCGGTCATTATTTCGTCATAGAGTGATTCCAAGCAACAGCACCAAAATTTGGTAAATTTTTTAATTCATTTTTTTCTATTGAGCTGAAACTTTGCACAGTTTTCCAGTTCCATCTAAATCGTCATTTTCCGATATCAAATCTTCAAGTTGAGTCACGACTAACTTTTCAAAAGGGTGTATGTGAAAATGGTTCAAAAATATTCAAAAAGCTGCACAGCAATAACGGTTCGTTCGATTGTTAGACAACTAAAGAAATAAAGTTAGACAACTAAATAAAGATTCCAAAAAAATACACACAGTGAAAAAAAAAATTTTTTTTGCTTTAAAAAACATAATTTTTGACACAAAAACTCAAATATCTCAAAACCCTCGGAATACCAACGTAATTTTTTGAGGGAAAACGGTCCATTATATTAGCTGTCTACCATAAAAATTTGGTGATGGTAAACCAATAAACAAAAAAGTTATGACATTTCAAACATGTCACAATTTTCACATTTAGTAGAAAAAAAAATTTTTTTTCGATGTAAATTATTACGGGAACCGCAGTTTGTTGCTGATTTTATTATTAAGGGCCTTGCGTGAATTAAACAAGTCGTTTTCATGTATTCATTAGTATTATGTTTATTATATGTATACATATTATGTATATGTATAAATATTATATGTATATGTATATATGTATAAATTAAAATGAATTAACAGATTACACGAAAATATTTTTTTTTTACCAGGATATTTTTTTTAGAGTATGATCGATGAGTTTCTAAATGTTATATATGAACTTTAAAAGTTTTGGATTTGGGTATGCGTTATGAGATCATGAAAACATTTTATTAATACTTAATTATTTATTTATTGTTATTCAATTTTTTTACAATATCGAACACTTTTGCATCATTATCAGTACAGTTCGAGTATAGTTTTGCTTTAATTTTATTTTCTGACAATGGAATGAAACAGTGAAATTTTTGGGTTCCTTGGATCGTTTTCGCGTTATTATATTGCTCGCTGAGCTCTGATGCCGTTAATTCGTACTCTTCAGTAGTAGTAAAACAAAATGATAATTATGTTAAATCTTCTTCTTTTCTTTCTTCTTACGGTTTTTGTACTGCGATGCTGCTCCATCAGACATGAAATATATCTTTCTGATTTCTTTATCCTTATCAACGCGTAAAAAGTTAATCATTTTGGCATGACAAATTTACAGATACTGAGTCGTGTCTAAAATCTTCGGAAATTACAATAAAACTAAAATGTTCAATTTGCGTACTTCCATTGAAATAAATAACGAATGGATGAATTGTAGCTTGTTGTACGTTCCAGTGATGGAACTGCACTTCATCTTGCAATACAAAGCTATAGTTTTCAGAAAAATCACAAATGACTAAAAATTCACCACCTTGTAATGTATTTTTCGTATTTTTTAAAAAGCGGGATTGCTCTGTTTTAATAAAGTCGTGAGGAATTAAACTTTCTAATTTCAAGCAAAAAATGACACAAACTCATCTACAGGTTTTACAATAGTTTCTAGGTCACACCTATCCGTGGTCACCCATTGCTCAAATGATAACTGATCAATATAATTTTCTTCAAACTCAGCGAATGAAGTATTTTCCAATGATGAAGAATCTGGACAATCCGAACAAGATCGTAGATAGCAATTTGATGTTGTATTTTCACACAAAAGACTACCAGTTAACATTTTAATATCCTTTGATAAATTGATTCTTTTCAAACTATGTAAGATTAGGTTAATAGTTTCGTGTGTTGTGCACACACAAACATTATGTGTTCCTGAATTGGATAGAAGCTTGCATTGCCTTGGACGAAGGCTTGCAAATGAGGAAAAACCTACCTTAATATTTTCGTTAATTTCCTTGAAGCGTGTATACGCTTCTTTCAAAGTAGTCATCATTAATCGTTTTTGGATTGCTTGACGCTTTCCATCTTTTTTTACAGATACATAATCTTTTTGGCCAGGCATAGCTCTACTTACTTCATCGTCTTCAAAATATTGAATTATTTTTTCTGTTGTCTCATCTGAGTACTTCGACCTAGCATTTTTGGTTGCAAGACAGTTATTTTTTAATTGTTTTGCCTCTTTTGCTGTATTTCTATTGGTTTTGAACTCATCAATGGCGTCTTGAATAGACCACGAGCTTGGCAGCATCGACAAAATCAATAATTTTTCTTTCCTTGTCGTGTCTAGATTCGAGAACCTTTCCTTCATATTCATAATAAGGGGGACATGGGGCAAGAAGGACACCCGGGGCAAGAGTGCCACCTCTAATTTCACGTAGTTCAAACCAATTTTTTGGTGTTTAACGCAGGATAAGTATAAATTGAGTACTAATTGAGGGTTGTGTAAATATTACAGTTGAAAATGTTTAGTACAAAAAAATAGAAAAATGTCTTTAACTCACCAACGCAAAATATGCGAAATATAATAAGAATGTAAGACTGGAAAACAAGGTTTGACTCCCAATAAATACAAAACGTATTGATTTTTCCGCACAGTATTGATGATTTTTAATTGTTTAATATGATTGTGAAGAATTTTTTTCGAAAAAGTCCTTTTGACATTAAATTTTACATATATAATAACAGTATGTCTTATGGGGCAAGAGGGACACCAAAATTTTCCCATATAAAATAAAATGAATTTTTATTTTTCTTGTTTAATATTGCATTCAATCAATGTTTCCTACTAAATAAAATCAAAATAAACCATCTAGGACATTCAAAATGGTTTCTGAAAATGTTAACTATTATTGTTACAGTCAAATAAGATGAAAACTAAATTAATTTCGTAAAATACTTTTTAACTATAAGTCAACTTTTATCCCCCATTTTTTTTCTTTACTTACTCTACAATTTATCCTTTAGGCGCATTTTGCTCTGGTGGTCTTCTTGCCCCATACGAGTGGCACTCTTGCCCCGTGCCTCGTTTAAAAACCTCATAAGAAGGGACATTTTCAAAAATCTCAAATCATCATGTGTTTCTTATATTTTTGAAATCTATCGATAACATCATTTAGAACAAGAGCTGAGCTTGCCCCTACACTGGAATAATCTTCAAAAATTGTGCTTATCAACCATGATTTGAACCTATATATCTTAAGGTGTCCTTCTTGCCCCAGCCCCCCTACCTCATCGTAGTCTGTATTTTCCACATCCTCAGGTCCTAATTTGAAGAGGTTTCTTCGTACAGCTTCGTTGATTTCACGGTATTTTTTCTCGGGATAATTGACGTAACCCATCTTCGTCCATTTAATCGGAGTCACTTTTATTCCAGCTATCCCTTCGTTGAAGCGTTCGATGTTGACCTTCTGGATGCACTCATCTTCTGATTGATTTGTTGAAACAGATGTCGCTGATGGTACCGTGGCAAGACTATCTGCACTTGGTACTTCTGGTAACTCCTCAGTTGTTGTCGGTGCATCTAGTAATTCCTCAGTTGTTGTTGTTTTCGAACTTCCTGCAACCTGATCCACCGATGATGTACAGATTGCCCGTTTGTCAACGTTTAAACGGCAGGACGTACAAATGCGTAAATTTGTATTCAATGTAGACATTGGAGCATAACCAGCCGCTTTCAGTTTATCTATGGTGCTTTCGGTGAGATTTCGTAGCTCTTTCGAACACTTTTTTTCTGCAAACGGCCTGCAACAGTTGAGAAAGCGACTACTCATGTTGCTCGTTAGATTTTAATAATCAAAATCACTTTTAAGTTTTTACTGACTAGTTTGGTGTCGTTTGCTTGACTGAAGAAAAATTTTACAATTAAATCTTTTATAACCATAGTGGTAGTATATTTTTAGCTTTTTCGTGAGTATGTTCATGGTATGTACCTATCATGTTTTTGATGTTGTTGAAGTTACTCGCTTTCTCCCAAATATGATTAACAAAGTCTATTCTCTACCAAGGCGGGTCTATACCCAGGTGTAATCAGATTTTAACTTTGTGGAGAAAACCAGCGCCGAGAAAACCGACCTGCTTTACGTATACTAGATCACCTGGGTATAGACCCGCCTTGTTCTCTACGAGGTAAACTTTTTGCAGGTAAACTAGTCGTATACCTGTATAGAAAACTTTTTTTGTAGCTTTTGTCTTCAATATTAGATTTCTTATAGGTTTCTTTTATCAAAAGGTTTCAACACTATTGAGAGAATTTTTCTTCAGTTACGTACAATAAAAAATATGACACTATCAAGACTTTAGATCACAACACTAGATCGCGTCTAACTTTCTAATAGATGCTATAATAGTTATTAATAATTAAATAAAATATCATGAAAACAACTTGTTAACCTCATGTGGTACCCTTAACAAAAAATTCAGCAACAAACTGCGGTCCTAAAAAAAATTAACAACGAAAAAAAAAAAATTCACTAAGTGTCAATTTTGTGAAATATTTGAAATGTCATAACTTTTTTGTTTATTGGCTTACCATCACCAAATTTTTATGGTAGATAGCTAATATAATGGACCGTTTTCCCTCAAAAAATTACGTTGGTATTCCGATAGGGTTTTGAGATATTTGAGTTTTTGTGACAAAAATGATGTTTTTTAATGCAAAAAAAAAAATTTTCTACTGTGTGTATTTTTTTTGGAATCTTTATTTAGTTGTCTAACTTTGTTTCTCTAGTTGTCTAACAATCGAACGAACCGTTTTTGCTGTGCAGCTTTTTGAATATTTTTTAACCATTTTCACATACACCCTTTTGAAAAGTTAGTCGTGACTCAACTTGAAGATTTGATATCGGAAAATGACGATTTAGATGGAACTGAAAAACTGTGCAAAGTTTCAGATATGTTTGAAATGGTCGATCAGAATCGACTTGCATGCCTCCGTGGAATCCCTCCATACTAAAAATGTTTTACATTTTATGTGACACAGAAACAATCAACTGTTGAAGAAGCGTTTTACGCTGAGGAATGCGGTCTCGAAAATTTAGGTCATTCAATTTGAACACATTTATTCCACCCGTGCTAGCCGTTGTTTGCTTGCTTGTATCGCAGGAATTTGTTGAATTAACATCTCCTTTGTTTTGGCTGTTCAATATGTCACTAAAATCCGGCAATTTTCCTAAAATATGGAAGAAATCATTCTTAGTACCTATTTACAAATCAGGGAAGGCAACTGATATTCGTAATTATCGAGGAATTGCTATAATTTCCTGTATTCCAAAGCTCTTTGAATCCATTATTGATAGAAAATTGTTTGGGCAATTGAAGAACAGAATTACAAATGCACAACATTTTTTTAAGGCCGTTCCACTTCTACAAATTTACTAGAATTCACTAATTATACTTTGAATGCAATAGACAATGGCAGCTACACTCCCGTGCAAAAGTGTTCAGTCCATATCTCTGCGATTACACGTCCAATTGAAACTCTTTAACCCGCAATCGAAAGGCAAAGAGTTATTCTTACTTCGTTTATATTTTTCCAAAAACATTTTTTGAATTTTGTATACTAAATTTTTACTCAAAGTTGTGACATTTTTCAAAAAACACCGAAAAATCATATCTAATTTCCTCAGCATTGGATCGACCAAAATTTTGAATCAAAGTGTCATTAGAATTGTAATCTTGTATTCTTTGAAGAGACCCTACAAAATTTTGGCGGAAAAATCTGGAAAGTATTCAAAAGCAATGAAACAGTCAGTCAAGTCATCGTGCGCAAGTTTGGGTGCACCCCTCAGTATGGTGAATCGTGCAAAAGTTTGGGTACCAAAACGTCAAATAATGAACTCGTGCATTGGTCCATTGCTGGGAGGGAGAAACCAATGCAAAATTTCTCTACGTCACAGTGAGCCGAGATTTTGCTGTCACAAACTGTCACTGAGAGCCCGGATCTTAAACAATGGACAAACATGATAAAAGCGCGTATGTAGCCAAAGCATATTTTTACATTTCATCAAAAGTAGCAAAAATCGAATTAGAATCAATTCATGCACATTCAAAAGTAACGTCACGAGAGCACCATTTATTCTAATTGAATATAACGTAATGTAATGAGGCTCTTTTTGCTGTTTTCAATAAAAACTGAAAATTGAACGCACAGAAAACGGTGGCCCTTTTTCAATGTTTGTCCAGAAAGATCGAAGGTACACAACAAATGAAAACTAGAGATTTTCACCAAGCCTGCCTTGATTGTCGTTGGCAAACTGGAGTTATCTTGCAGTTTGGAAAAAAATTGTATCAAATTTCGTGTGTAGTATCGGTGCCTCCCTCCCAGGTCCATTGTATACTCAATAATTTTGTAAACGCTTTGCCAAGGGTGCCTCCTACGATGCCTCTTCTCTGTTTTCCAAAGAGACGTATCAGCCTAAGGCTGAACATCTCTATAATAAAGGTAAAAAAATATATTACTACCGCATACAACATGATTGGCCTGAAAATTTGTTTGAAGATCAAAAGCATATTCATGAAACAAAGTTTCGATGTTCTATTGGAAAGTGGATACCGTTTTGACTCATATTCCGAACACTTAAGGCCAACAGTGACTTCAAATACATCTAATTGGCATAAATTGACTGATATTAGTGTAAATTTTCATTTCTTCGCAAAGCCTAACTGTTAGCTGTTGGGTGTACCAATAATAATGTTGATTTAATTAGTTTTAGTATTGTTTTTACGCAAAAGTATGGAACAACATTTTGATTCAAATGCCGAACACTGTGTTCATTCTGTCTCATATTCCGAACACCTTGATTCAAATTCCGAACAGCACGAATGAATCGTATCCAAATGGATAATTTCGCAAACAAATTCATCTGAGCTTATTCTACTGGTCTTAAACTAGAGAATCATCACTACTGCCGCGGTATAAATTATATTGGAGACGTTAAAATTGAATTGCAATTGACTGCCATTTCCTTGTTATTTGGTGACATATTTCAGCGAAACATTTCAACCAAACTACCATACAAAAACTGAGTGTTCGGAATATGAGTCTGTTCGGAATTTGAGACAAAACGGTACATACATTTTATACATTATTTACATTTGGTTTGAACACCCTAATCTTTGAAATTAATAGTTTTATCCATCCGGAGTCCTAGATACCGTTTTGTCTCAAATTCCGAACAGACTCATATTCCGAACACTCAGTTTTTGTATGGCAGTTTGGTTGAAATGTTTCGCTGAAATATGTCACCAAATAACAAGGAAATGGCAGTCAATTGCAATTCAATTTTAACGTCTCCAATATAATTTATACCGCGGCAGTAGTGATGATTCTCTAGTTTAAGGCCAGTAGAATAAGCTCAGATGAATTTGTTTGCGAAATTATCCATTTGGATACGATTTATTCGTGCTGTTCGGAATTTGAATCAAGGTGTTCGGAATATGAGACAGAATGAACACAGTGTTCGGCATTTGAATCAAAATGTTGTTCCATACTTTTGCGTAAAAACAATACTAAAACTAATTAAATCAACATTATTATTGGTACACCCAACAGCTAACAGTTAGGCTTTGCGAAGAAATGAAAATTTACACTAATATCAGTCAATTTATGCCAATTAGATGTATTTGAAGTCACTGTTGGCCTTAAGTGTTCGGAATATGAGTCAAAACGGTACTTAACTTCCCCTTCAAACTTCGAACCCTTCAAACTTCGAACCCCTCTCATCGTTACAACATGTCTACTTGAAGCTTCCCAATAAAGAGCTTTCAGTTTATGTGGGAATATCATAATTTGTGCTTTGGAAGCATTGGGAGAAATCTTCCATTTTTGAATGTATGAAGAAAGAATATACAAAATACACAAACAAAGGTAACTCAGGTAAGTCATATGTCAAATTCTGTATAGATATATGGGTAACGTTCTTTTTTTTTGCCTTACAGTCATAACTTCATTTCAAAAGAACCTTCTTCACTCCGTTACCGTAGTATCGATGTTGAACATATCATTTCCTTTGAGTGTTTTCCTTCGTCCCATTATATTTCCAAAACGCCACATGACAAAGCGACGACAAACATCAAATTGCTCAATTACGGTATTGTTCGCAGTAATGGTGTGCTCTTCAGGAAATGCTGTGATACAAATATGAACCATGTAGCAGTCTGCCGCAACGACACAATGTTGTAACCATTGGGAATCTGGCTGGCATTCCATGCTGAGTGCTGACTGCCGCTTGCCGTTGACAGCCAACATTGATGCATGACTCAGTTTGGCGTAATTTACTGGGGCACCCAAGCGGAAGATGAACAGTCCGGAGACTGAAGCACTGGAGCTTTCGAGCTCCCAATAACAAGTCCTACACAGGGAACGCAGTTAACTGCTCGCATGCGGAGAACTTCGCGCTTCTGTGTGTAAAGGACTGTTCCTCTAACTGGTGCCTAAATGTACGGGTGTGAAAGGACGATACGGGAGTTCCATTATGTGTGATAGGCTTACGGGAACTAGGTGTAAAATGCGCCACCGCAATATCTCCAATATAAAAGTATTTCAATCAAATTTGATCATTTCATACCATATTACCATCTATTTTGATAAATTTCCGGATTTCCACATCAAAAAACAATAAATCATAAATGATTTTGGCCTGAGAGAGAGGAGACAGCTGGCATGTTTTCTAGCTTTCTTTGACTTCTTTGCTCAATTCTTGGGTAGTGCACAACGTTCATATGAACCTATTTTGGACAAAATCATATTTACTTCATGTTGTTCACTATGAAAAAGGATATTAATACAAAAAAAAATCAAAAGCAGTTCGCCAACACACAATTATATTTAGGTATTCTACTTTTTAAAATATGAAATCATCGAAAAACCTTAAATGCGGCAGACTTTGGTGGGCTGGTCACTTAGTGTGAAAGTCGAAAAATAAGCTGGTAATAAATAATATCCAGCATTGAATGTTTTACGTTTACCGAACGTAACATCAATTGTATTTGACATTTATTTCTTAGATTTCATTCTATTAAACTAAATTTACTGGTTTAAGTCATGTAAAAACACACTTAAGCCACTCTGGTAAGTCAAGTAAGTTGTAAATATTTCTGAATATAGCAACGGTAACAGTTATATACTCGTCAAGAACAGTTTAGCCAACTTTTCGAGCGTTTTTGTAGGTTTTTTTCAGTGCTATTGCAAAATTTTAGTAGGGATTACATATATTGAAATTTTTAATCAAAAACTTCAAATCGAGATTTCTTGAGATTCCTCGTAGGAATTTTTTCAAAAATTGTTCCAGAGGTGCAGAATGATCTCAGGAATCGAGCCCTGTGCCCAGATTTGATGGACAATTTTTTTTTCATAATAACGGTCTGTCGGGGCACCACCCGTTGACTATGGTTTCATTTCTTTTAAATTGATAGGGTTACCTCAATCATCAGTTTCCGACGAAATTCCCATTCAAATTGAGTGTTTCCTTAGAGGTGCATAGTACCCCGTCTTCCCTTATGTGGCACAACGTTGGTTTGTGCCCCACGCAAGGAAAAAAGGATGCGTGATTTACAGTCAGCCAGCATTCGAAGCATTTCAATTCATGAAATATGTACCAATACCAACTGCACGCCACAGAACCAGCCTGTGAATGATGTATTATTGATTTGGCAAACGAGAAGCTGCGATATTGCCCATTGCACGGTGACGTCATCATAAAATCTCTCTCTTTCCCTCCTTCGGGAAATCTGAAAACAACAGTGCCAGTACCTGTCAAAATTGACAGGTACTAGTACCATTGTTTTTCAGTTTTGTTGAAGAGCAAAATAGAGAGAATTTTGCCGTGAAATGCTTAAATGCTGTGAATGGTGGTGATGAGTGGATTTTCTCCAATTTGAATTCTAAGTTTTATTCTCATTGAGTTTTAATTTTCAAAATTATAAAACCATTTTCGTTGATTAGCCTTTTTGTAAACAAATTACGTTTAACAATGTGATCAATAACAATGTGATAGAAAATGTCATTTTGAATAAATGATATCATTTTTATTGAAAAAGTTTAATTTAATTTGAAAAATGTAATGTTTACACAAATGACGACTTTTTTGCAAAATAACTGTGGAATTTAAAGAAACTGAAAAGTAGGATGTAGTGCCAAGAAAATATTATGACATTTGGAACTCGAAGAATTGGGTCCTAAAATGTTTAATGAAATCTTGTTTTTATTTAATGACACGAAAGAACATGTTACTGCAACTATTTTAGCAATTTTCCCCGCTCAAATAACGGCTACATCATATTTAAACTTTACTTTAAAAATTGGGTCCATAAATGAACCTTGACACTTTTGATCATGGTTGACGTTCGCTTAATCGACAAAAACACCACAGGGCTATTAGTTTTAACACTGGTGTTGTTCCTATCTGACATTTCGGAAGGGACACGGAAAGCAAAATACACCCAAAATTTGAGTTTAGCCAAGGAGTGTGACAAAATCTAAAAAAATGTTTTTTGGACTCAATCAAAAGAAAAACATTAAAAAATTGAGTAAACATGTGTTTTTGGCCTAAACTTAAGCGTTTGGCACTAAGATTGGGACAGGCCTTTAGGACCCTTTTTCCAGATAAAAACTTACACAATTTTTTAAATCCAATATAAATGCAATCCGAATCCAAATCAAATCCAATCTTGAATCTCTGTTTCAATTAATAATTCAGCAGAGCAAAAAAGGAATAGAATAATGCCAAGCACGTTGTTGAGTGGATTTCTAATTTCCTTGAAACAAACAAATAAATCTCGGTCGGTTTTTATCACCACCCTTGAGCCACGTGTCTTCATCATTGTTCGAGCATGAGCATTCGTTTCGCCTGAAGAGCTCAAGGAATTTAAACTTCTTTTCTCAACGACGCTTCATATTTACACTCCCATTTGGCAGGAATGCGACTGAAGAACTTTTATTTTCACGGCACTTGTGGTACCGGGAAAATTGGCACGAAAAGTTGCTTCGGGGAGCCACAACACAACGCAACTGCATTGAAAATTATCGTGGAGCGAGTTGGCGCATCCGCCACTAGGAAGCGTGGCCCTACTAAAACCGGAGAACATTGCATTGAAGCGAGCAATGAAAGCTTGAATGGCACGAAATTTTGGTTTCGTTCCAAGAATGGGAAACATTTTGTTAATCTTGGAAGTTTAAGAGAATGAGGTGTTATAGCGTTTGAAGGAATCTTCTTCTTCCTGGCGTTACGTCCCAACTAGGACAAAGCCTGCTTTGCAGATTAGTGTTCTTATGAACATTTTCACAGTTATTAGCTGAGAGCTTTCTTTGCCAACTGACCATTTTTGCATTCTTTTATCGTGTGGCAAGCACGCTGATACTCTATGCTCCGGTAAATCGAGAAAATTCCCATTACAGAAAGATCCTCGACCGGTAGGATTCGAATCAACGACCCTTAGCTTGGTTTTGCTGAACAGCTGTGTGTTTACCGCTATGACTATCTGGGCCCCTCGAACATTTGACGGCATATGAGACTCTAAGCTTATAACATGGATTAACCTAATTATATAAGGCAATCATCTGGCATTAGAAGATTTCGACGAATTTGTTAAAAAAAAATAACAATTTGTTGGACTTTTACAACAAAGTTTTCACATTGAATATTCCATGTAGTTCATAAATACCATTCAAGAAAATAAACTTCAGAACCATCTTCGAATTTGTATTTTGAATCTTCTACGGAGCTGTCTACCTGGTGTTACAACAGCTACTCCATATTGGTACATCATACAACCTGAAAATTTATGTGAGGATAACAAATTTGTTCTTCTGCCAACATTCGATTATCTATTAACCAATGAATGCAGACATTTAATACACAAAACAAAAGTTTTGTTGAATAAGAGTTGGACAAATCACTCTCAAGCAAACTTCAGCTGAATAAACTGTTATTCAGCTACTAATGTTACTTGGAATGTTATCTAGCATGAGTTCTAATATTAAACTTCATCTGGCCAATTTATTGGAACCCTAATCATCGTGACAACATGTCTACATGAAGGCTTCGAATAAAGAGCTTTTATGGAAATACTATAGCTTATGTTTTTGAAGTACTCGAAGTATTCTTCTATTTAAGCAAGTATGAAGGAAAAATATGTTTTTGCATTTAGGACAGGCAGGCTTCTTCGAACCTGGTGAAGAGGCCTGTTTCATCCGCAAATAAAAATGTTTGTTATCACTCAGGTAAGTCAGGCGTAAATATATTATACAATATTGGTCGTAGAATGCTGCCATGAGGAACACCAGCTCTTACATGAAATCTGTCAGACTTGGAGTACTGATAATTAACCTGAAGTTTATGATTTTACTGATAACTTTGGATTATTCTAACAATGTATGTCGAAAATATAATGTATGTTTAATTTAACATTAAAAACTTCATGCATCACATAGAAAAATGTCTAAAAAAGCAATATCACCGGAATAACCTTCAGTTCAGGTTTGTTGGGACGCATCAATATTGTTATTGATTTGTGGATGAATGTCCATATCAGAATTTGAAAATTTAAATCTCGAGAAATGTTAACCAAAATGTTTGTATTGTATTGCCAGAACAAAGCACCTTGGTGGTCACTTGGAAAGTTGTATGATGTATTTATGAGAAAATCCTTGCGCATTTCAAGTGGAATGGATTCCAAATAAGATTATTGATAGATTCCTGGCTGGAATCTTATTCTATTCCTGGTAAGATCCTTACCTAATTCTAAGAAAATTCTTGATTTGGTTGCTGGAGGAATCATGCATTGCATTCTTGGCAATTCGATCGACGTATTCATTTAAATCTCAATGAAAAAAATGGTAAGGATAGTGCAGACTTCGGAAAATTTAACGATCATTGACTCACGAGCTATAATTTAATCCCATTTTTCCGCCTGCATTCGCACAACACGCATGAAATTTATCGTTCGTGGAGGGTAACGAGCCACGAAAGAAAAAAGAGACAGACACATACCACCCACTGTTTGACATCGATCACTGTGTGTCAACACTTGTAACATTCTGATCGAGAAACAGAGGCGAATATTTTCCATTTTCTGTGCTATGTTTGCAACCAGAGAGGTGTTCGATGACCCAAAAGCTTATAATTAAGCATAGCCTTCCGTATCGGTACACCTGGAGCTCACCTCATCCAACAGAATCGCAAATCGACCACGTTTTGATCGATGGACGTCGTTAACAGCGTACGGTACCGACGGTCGCCCCGGTATGACCTAGAGGGACTGGAAGGCAGCGTTGCCAGATAAGGACGAGCTCGAGGCAGCCCCTCTTGAGGACCGCTGGAAGACAGTCAAAGTAGCCATTAACCACGCTTCCGGAAGCATTATCGGATATGTTGAACGGAGTACAATGAACGATTGGTTCGACGAGACGAGCCAAGAGGGTTTGGAGGAGAAGAATGCAGCGCGGGCAACAGTGCTGCAGCATGGTAGGCGGCAAAACGTGGAACGATACAAACCCGCCTATTCCGCGACAGAAAGCGCCGCTTGGAAGAGGTGGAATGCCAAGAGATGGAGTTGCTGTCCTCAAGAAACGTGGAAGTTCTATCAGAAGCTCAACACATCCCGCAAAGGCTTCGTGCCGCGAGCTGAAATGTGCCGGGATAAGGATGAGAGCATCTTGAAGGGTGGACGCGAGGTGATCGAAAGATGGAAGCAGCACTACGATGAACACCTGAATAGCGCAGATAACACAGGCACAGAAGGTCATGATAGCGAAGACGATGACTACGTCAGCACAGTGGACAGTGGAAACCAACCAGCTTCCAAGAATGCCATTCAACAGCTCAAAAACAACAAGACTGCTGGAAAGGATGGTATCGTAGCCGAACTCACCAAGATAGACCCGGACAAGTTGGCTGCTTGTCTGCATCGACTGATAGTCAGAATCTGGCAAACGGAACAGCTACCGGATGAGTGGAAGCAAGGCGTCAGCAAAAAGGGCGAAAAGTTGGAATGTAAAAACTATCGTGCAATCACTATCCTAAACGCCGCCTACACAGTGTTATCCCAGATTCTCTTCGGTGGTTTATCAAGCAGGTTTCATCGACGGCTGCTCGTCAACGCCCAGTGAACACAAACTCGTATACGATAGCGCATAAGAGTGCAAAAGGGGAGGCAATATACGTACTTGCACCATAAAACTGCATGCATACCCGAGGAGGAACAAATAACTCCCCAATAACTTATGCATACCATATTTTGGTATCATACCATAATTAGGTATTATTCAGTTGTCAATACCTCATTTTGGTATTATAATGGTATTTGAAAAACAATTAAAAATACTTCATTTTGGTATTCGATAGCTATTGAGGACTGCTGGAGGTATTGATAAATTTCATTTTTATATGAAAATCCATCAAGTATTATTTAGGTATTACCATACCTGATCTAGTTATCAGCTTGGTATTTGTAGAATATGCATAAGGAATTATTTGAGGTATTTTACCTCTTATGCAGGGCTCATTCATACCTCATTCAGGTTGTAAGTATTGGAAATTGTCTGGTATGGAATGCCTCAATTTGGTATTCAGTAGTTATTTTCTTCTGCTCGGGTAATGTACGTATATTGCCTGGGCTGCAAAATTGTGAGTCGACAATCAGAAAGGAGCGACCAACACAGCTCTGCTCCTCACAAGTTCCTACCTCGCGCTTCCACGGGTCAAATGATGACAAAGACCGCCAGCTAAGGGTTGTGTACTCAGCTGGTAGTGCAGCCTGGGCACTGTTGTCCTTCTGACATCAGCTAGAGTGAGGAGGTACGATTCGAGCGTCTGTACACCAGGTGGTGCGGCTCAGTCAAACAGCGTATGTTCTGGCATCCAGCGGCTGAGTATGAAATGCTGTATCACGTCAGCTACACCTAAGATGGTAGTCCTATCAGCAAGGATGGAAAAAAATTGACTCTAGCGACAAACAACACAGTATTTGAACGGTCTAAGAGGGCTGTCGCTCTTGCAGCAACATGATTTGAAGACCTCACTACGCGCGCGTTGGACCGATAAATCAAGCATCAGATGCACTGTTTGTCGTGGGACAAAGAGTTTATCGGATGTTGTTACAAGTAGCGATCAAACTCGAATCATGCCGTCTGCGAGCTGTTATTTTTCTTGGAGCTCATGCCAAAATGATTAACGATCAATAAACAGCATATCCGAATTCAAATCACTAGTAAAAAACGAAAGAATTCTTAAAAATAATGAAATTTTTACTAGCGAACAATTAATCGCTAGCGTACATGCAGAACGATGCATTATTCGCGGAGCGTAGTTTGTTGTGATAGCTTAACGATAAAAGGTTGATCGTTGTTGCTATGATCTCAGGATAAAGAACAACCGCGATGAATCATTTATTTTGTCATGATCACTAGATTTCCATCCTTGCCTATCAGCGTGATGTAGGTAGCGCGACCCTGGTAAGGTAGCATACCAAATTCATTATCCACAGCGAAAAATGGAGAAAGAAGAAGTAACGAACGTTATTTCCGGGAACCGACCTGGAAACGAAATAAGGACTGTGATTGGAAACTCGGTACCTGGAACGCCAGGACCTTAAATGAACCTGAACGAATGAGCCTTCTGGCTCGTGAATTGCGAAAAGTTGGCGTGTGCGTGGCTGCTATTCAGAAAGTACGTTGGTCAAGATCTGAAGAACGTGAATTCAGAGCGGTAGAACACCGCATTCAAATACAACATCTACCACAGCGGTGGCGATAAGCTGAACACGGAGTCGGCTTCATAGTGATCGGGAAGCAGATGAAGTGCGTAATTGGGTGGAAGCCGATCAACGAGCGGATCTACGTATTGAGGATTCGGGGTAAGTTCTTGTACCACAACAAGATCAACGTGTATGCACCGACAAACGACAAACCCGATGATGTGAAGGATGCGTTTTACGAATGTCTCGACAAGACCAATAGAGAATGCCCAAAACACGACGTGAAAATTTTCATCGGCGATGCTAATGCGCATGTTGGAAGAGAGGACTTTTTCCGCCCAATAATTGGTACGAAGAGCCTTCACTCTGTTACCAACGATAACGGCCTACGTTTAGTGAACTTTGCTGCCACCAGGGATATGGCCATCAGTAGCACCTACTTTGCACGCAAGGATATCCGCAAGCACACCTGGCAATACCCAAATGGTGAACTTTGCAACCAAATCGACCATGTTCTGGTGGACGGCCGACACTTTTCCGATGTCATTGATGTTAGAACTTTCAGGGGTCTTAATATCGTCTCAGACCACTATCTCGTTGTAAGCAAAACTCGAGCGCGTTTATCAACTATTTCGAGTTCTAGAAATAGACAATCGTTGCGTTTCAATATCTAACGCCTGTCAGCAAATGGTGTAGCAGCGGACTACTATAAACAGCTCAACGAGTGGATTAGCAAAATCAACGGAAACATCAACCTCAACAATCTGTGGGAGTCAGTCCACGGAGCGGTGAGCACGAAGACCAAGGAACAGTTGGATGATGGTGTCTGGTACCCGTCAGAGCAGAGAGCGGTTCAAGGAAGCAAGGGCAGCCGAAAAACGGATCCATCGCAGAAAAAAAAAAGGGGCATGAACAGGCAGTAATTGCTCAGGCGCAAGAAGCTATGGAACAGAACGACATACGACGGTTATACGAATCTGTCAATGATGTGCGGAGAAAAGCAGTGCCACCATGTGCAATGACCGCGAAGAAAACTTGCTGACGAATAAAACAATGGTTGCCGCCAGGTGGAAGGAGTACATCGAGTCATTGTTGAACGCAGATTACGGATGTGGATTTGGTAGCAGAATCCAATTGGATGTCGATGGACAGGCTGTGGAACCTTCAACGCTAGATGAGGTAAAGGAAGCTATCAATTGGCTGAATAACAACAAGGCTGCTGAAAAGTATGAGCTCCCGGCCGAACTTCTCAAATACGGAAGTGAGCAGCTGCACGAACTTCTTCACTGTATCGTTTTGAGGATATGGGAGGAAGAACAAATGCCCACTAGTTTGTTGGATAATCTCACTTGTCCTTTGTACAAGAAAGGGCATCGACTGGAATGCCACAATTGCCAAGGGATAACACTCATTAACTCGGCATTCAAAATCATGTCTGGAATTCTGTTCAAAAAATTGAGATCGTATGAGGTGTCCTTTGTCGGCGAATACCAAGCTGGTTTTCAAGAGGACCAATCAACGACGGATCAAATGTTAAGCCTGCATCAAATCCAAATGCAGACTCATCATCTGTTTGTAGATTTCAAAGCAGCGTACGATTCAGTGAAGAGAAAAGAGTTGTGGCAAATTATGTCCGAACATGGCTTTCCGGCAAAGCCTATTAGACTGATTCGTGATAGATCGAAATCATGTGAACGAGATTTCGTCATCGTTCGTAACCTTAGATGGATTGAAACAGGGTGACGCTCTTTCTAACTTGCTGTTTAACATAGCGCTCGAAGGTGCTATCAGGAGAGCCGGTGTGCAGAGAAGCGGTACCATTATCACACGTTCTCATATGCTGCTTGGCTTTGCGGACGATATCGACAGCATCGGGATGACCGTCGGGCATTGGAAGAGGCGTTCGTGCCTTTCAAGAGGGACACAGCGAGGTTCGGACTCACGATCAACACCACTAAAACGAAATACATGTACATGATAACTGGTGGTCAACGTGGATCCGGACGTGTTAAAGGTAGCGAAATGGTGTAGGTTGTGAAAAGTTAGAAGTGGTGGAAGAATTTGTGTATTTTGGAACACTAGTGACGTGCGATAATTATTGCATAAGTATTGCAGCTGCGAGTCGGGCTTTCTACGGGCTCCGCTGAAGTCCCGTAGCCTGCAAACGAATACAAAATTTGTGTTATACAAGACTCTGATCCTTCCGGTTGTCCTTTATGGCCATGAATCGTGGACACTGAAGTAAGTCGACCGGAAAGCTTTCGAGATGTTTGAACATAAAGTGCTGCGAACAACACTCAGCGGTAAATTAGAAAACGGCATCTGGCAGCGTCGCATGAATCACGAGTGTGCAAAGAGGTGGATATTGTCAAGCACATAAAACACAGCAGGCTGCGTTGGGCTAGTCACGTTGCCCGTATGCCGGAAGAACAAGCAAAGATAATGTTCAACAGAGAACCCGGACGAGGCCGCTGACTTCGAGGTGGACCGCGCACACGATGGCAGTTTGCAGTTGAGGAGGACTTAAGGGCACTTAACGTTCAGGGCGACCGGAAGCGATTGTCCCAGGACCGAGCCCAATGGACAAGATTCATCAATTCAGCGCAGATTCGTCGTAACGAATTGCAGCCCATGCCACAGTGATTTTTTTTGCCGATTATGTGATCGAAATAGAATAGCGTCTAAACCGTAGGTTTTAGTGAAAAAGTTTGTTCAGAGAAGTTTCTTGATTTGTAAAGCGCTTCTTTTGATACTAGCGGCCAGGTGATTAAATCACCAAAAAGTGAGATAAAAAAATAATTCTTTTACCTGTTTGAGATAGACGGTCGGTGTCTTCAGCAAAGTTGTAGCACATGTTAATTCAAGATACTTTGTCGAAGACACCAAATTTGTATCTCTCATACATTACAAGATACCGTAAAACGGGGTAACTTTGATAGTGCGAGAACCCCAACATACTGAACGAAATAACAAAGTTTCTGTCAATAAGTTAAGAAAAACGAATGCAAAAGTAAAGAGTATTAATATGACACTTCATGTCAATGCTAATTTCGTTGAAATCAAGTGCAGTTGAGGATTTTTATGCAAATCTTAAAAATTTACAAGATTTTACATTTTTGCAACGCTTACAAACAATTTGTTCTACGACCACTATTTGATAAAATCATAATGAGTTTGTCACTTACCCATGATAGCCTAGCTATAGTAGAACATGAATTCGGTCTCAAATCTCTTAGCGAAAACCATTTTTACAAACTGGGACCATTTTTGTAATCTAAGTCAGAAATTTCCATATAACGTAAAACGCCTAGAGGTATGCAACGCCCTATAAATGTTCCGTAATTCATTCAATCTTGTTCGATTTATACTCCATTATCAAAGTTACCCCAAAACAGAAAACCGACTTTCGAATATATGAAAAATTATATATCCATTCAGAATAAATCTTTTGGCAATCTATCAAGTGCAATCGATAGCTAGGATGTCCGTACTTGTTTTAAAAATATAAATTGTAATTCTTTGAAACAGCATGCATAAATATTGAAGTTTTCTTCGAAAAAACCATCAAAGTTACCCCGTTTTACGGTATGTAATTTTATCTTAAAACGACCCTTAAAAATCAAAATTTAAGTATAACTTTTTTCTACAATTTTTGACATTTTTTGTGTCTTCTACAAAATTGTTCAACTACCAAAACTACATGTTTTTGCTGAACATTGCAACTTGCTATCTCTTATGGTAAAATAGTTATTTTCAAATAATAGATTTTTATGGGGCTTTTTTGGACTAATAGCATTAGTTTGGACGCAGATTGACGCACATAGCGATTTGCGATTCTGAAAGGACTATTTTTACACTTTCAAATGACACTAAGAACTTTTGGCCAGGAGCGGTCTATTGGTTTTTATGTTTAAACTAGTTAAACCATGAAAATGCACTTTATTGCGGTTTTATGACTTTTCTCTCGTTTTCATTACGTTATTTTATATATTGCTGTTTGTCAGCTTCAAATGCGGTAACACAAAATGATCAAAGGAAGCTTAGCAACCATGATCCATATCACCGCCAACCTAGCAAAGAAAAATGACCTTTGACTTCGCCTTCCTTGATGAAAAATCTTACCGCGTTTAGTGTTCCCGCATTTGATATTTGCATTTCAAACGCACACAGCAATATAACATATTGGATTTGATACGTTATGACCATTTATATAATTTTTGATATATTACGGTTCTTTTGAAAATTTTCCGTTCTACGGTACCCGCCAAGTTCTACCGCAGCTGTCAAAGTTCTACCGCAGGCTTGAAAATCATTGTATCATTGAACGAAACCATCTAATCAAAGTATACTTGTAGAGTCCCAAGCTTTGAACCGCGGCAGAAAACAACAGTCATTAGCGTGGTTTCCAAGGTATCAACGCAGCCGATCGATGATGCTTTGTAAAAATCAGTAATGTGACGGCTGCGGTAGCTTTCTCTTCAACCGTAGACTGGAAAGTTATCTCTAAAATTGCAATACTCCCTCACCCACAAACTTCATTTAGCATGGAAATGCTTTTATTTTTTTTTTTATTTTTTTTAAGTCTTAACGTTTGACTCTCCATAGAGCGTTACAACTTTCATTTGTGGCGCTACCATGTAATGTCCTTGTTCCTTTCAAAATCTCGCGATACGCGACATAGCGCGATGTAGGAACAAAATTTAAACAAAACTATCGACAATAAAATGTGTGCTGACACTTCTATAGTTAGGGTGACCATCTTCCTAAAAACCAAAATCAGGACATTTTGCTATATTCACAATTTTCTTATGCAAATTCCAAAACCTACAAATTTTTCAAAATTACTAGTGTATTTTGACTTTTGATTTTGCTAGGTATCTTACAAGATTTTTTTAAAAGTTATTGTTTAAAGTCTGCCAAAAAAACACAGTAAGCCATGCTTAAAATTACATCAAGCATTTCATCAGTAATCCATTTATCCGCGCTTCCCAAACTCACTTTTCGCAGCACACCAGCTTGTTGCGAGCTCGCTTAAAGATGACCGAAAAAGCGATCCGACAAACGACTGGTGTGCCGCGAAAACCGAGTTTGGGAAGCTATGCATTTATATATTTAGTTCAGGAAGCCTGCAACAATCTTGCCATCAATTTATTGATGTTTTCAATGAAATCTGTGTCTGATCGAAATCTAACTAAACAATTACTAAAAACGTCAAAAAAGCCTTGGAATGTTAAAAGTATACTTCATAGAATCTAAAAAACTATTCGAAATCCGGTGAAAATCTTTTCAAAGAATGATTAAGGATCATGCCAGGAATTTTGCTTGGATTCTTTGATTCATGGTTTCGCAAAGAATCTGCCAAGAATATTTTTGTAGGTTTCACAAAGAAGCTTCCATTAAAATTCATACTTCATAAAATCATATTCAGTTCATATTGAGATCTCGGGATAATTTGCTAAGTATTCGCTAGAAATCCTTGAAGAGTTCTACTTAAAAACAAATGTTGTTGGGAGAAATCTGGCTAAAATTTTCACTGAAAACCGATAGTTTCTCAAAACGATTTGAAGAAATTCATTAAAAATCTTACCAGAAACTCGTAGAGTGCAAGATGCTAGGCGTTCGTGCTACCTGGTTGAATTTTGTAGATACGGTCATGGTTTTTATAAATATTAACTATACTGAAAGATTAACCAAATGGTCGCAATGATAGTACGCTCAACACAGAAAAAAAAAACTCAATTAAAATTTCACATTTTGCTTTTTGAGAAAATCTTCAATGATGGCAGCAAACTTACAAACTTTTTCATTTGATATTAGTTTGAGTTCCAAAAATATGACAAAATAATGAGAGGACGATTGGTTTGCAATAATGAGAGAATGCATGGTAATGAGAACATTGTAAAAAGACAGGAAACTGTTTCATATTTTCATGCTCGCTACCATATGTGCTGAAGTTAATTATTGGAGTTTCGGAGAGCTCTTTCAGCGATAGAATTCTGTGAAAATACACCAAAAATGATAGCTTGTGTTATAACGAGCCCAAATGATTCCATTAACAACACCAGAATCGTCAAACATTGACTGAACCTGAAGGTGTTGTGATACGATATGAAACGCATTACAAACTTTCTATGTCAAATCGATTTCTAGACCACAAAACACAACATGGATTTCGAGATAGATGCTATATGAACATTCTTGTTGTTTTTTGTACATATTAGGGTAGGTTTAGGTACATATTAGGAATATCTTTAACATTCCAAGATATTTCCCAAGCAGAAAAAAGCAGGACAAAACTAGAAATATGAAAAATAAATCAGGACGCCTCAAAAGAATCTCAAAATCAAAATGTCCTGTTAAATCAGGACGGGTGGTAACCCTATCTATAGTGAATGTCAATTTCACTTATACTAGTACAGACAAAGTATTTGCTGATTCGATATAAAACTGTGACAGTGAGCGCCGATTGGATATGAATCAGAATTTCAACTTCAGTGCATATTATTGAATTCTGTTATAACTGTAAGCAACTCTGTGAATTCAGTGAGAACTGTTGAAAAATGTCGGGTTTAACAAATACAGGTATAAATTTGATTATGAATCAGTTGTACCATTCCTTATTATCATGATTTATCATTTTCATTTGTTTGTTTAATTTGTTTACCGGCAAAACAGACCGATGCTCCAAGTAGGAGCTATGTTGCATATCGCGAAAATTTGATATCAGCATAGATGTTACTTTGTAGAGTAACAAATAATAGTTGCGTGACAAACAAGTTGCACCGTTCACAAACGACGTAACGCTCTATGGAGAGTCAAAAGTTGGGTCAAACGTTATGACTTAAAGAAAAATAAAAAGAGAAAAACATTTTCATGCTTAATGAAGTTTGTGTATCAAATATTATAAAAATGGTCATAACGTATCAAATGCAACATGTTTAATATGAAATAACGTAATGAAAATGAGATAAAAGTCGTAAAACTGCAATAAAATGCATTTTTATGGTATAACTAGTTTAAACATGAAAACCAATAGACCGCTTCTGGCCAAAAGTTCTTAGTGTCATTTGAAAGTGTAAAAATAGTCCTTTCAGAATCGCAAATCGCTATGTGCGTCAACCTTTGTCCAAACTATTACTATTAGTCCAAAAAAGCCCCATAAAAATCTATTATTTGAAAATAACTATTTTACCATAAGAGATAGCAAGTTGCAATGTTCGGCAAAAACATTTAGTTTTGGTAGTTGAACAATTTTGTAGAAGACACAAAAAATGTCAAAAATTGTAGAAAAAAGTTATACTTAAATTTTGATTTTTAAGGATCATTTTAAGATAAAATTATATACCTTGTAATGTATAAGAGATAGAAATTTGGTGTCTTCGACAAAGTGTCTTAAATTAACATGTGCTACAACTTTTCTGAAGACACCGACCGCCTATCTCAAACAGGTAAAAGAATTATTTTTTTATCTCACTTTTAGGTGATTTAATCACCTGGCCGCTAGTATCAAAAGAAGCGCTTTACAAATCAAGAAACTTCTCTGAACAAACTTTTTCACTAAAACCTACGGTTTAGACGCTATTCTATTTCGATCACAAAATCGGCAAAAAAAATCACTGTGCCATGGAGTATCAAGTAGTCTTGCCTCCACATTTATACTCTTATAGCCTACGATATACGATCGTGTGTTTGCAGGGCGGATCAGATCTTTTCCGTGCGGCAAATCCCCTAGAAATGCCGTGAGCACCAGGTCCCTAAGCACCATCTGGTCTGCGTTAAGTCAGAGTGGACCAAGTGACATTTTTCATATTTTAAGAAAAATGGGTTTAAAGTTTAACGCTCTGTAATTTTTGAACTCGTTAAAATTTTGGTTAAATATTTCTACACATCTTTGTGTTACTTTCAAACAAATATAATGTGAAGTGTTAATAATGAAAAATCATAACCCAAACCTCTGACAGAATGATTTTCTTATGGACTATTTGTACTTGGTCCACTCTGACTGACCAATTTCTATAAAAAAAAAGTAATCATTCAATGCTTGCATGGTCAAACTGGGTGTATATCTCTTAGATAAGCAGATTATGAAGACCCTTCAACACCAGCATCGTTAATTCTTCAATAATCCATATCGTCAATACCGAAATCAATGGCATTACGATAGCTTGAAAATTAAGGTTTTGCAGGGTCAGGGTATTTAAGGCCAAAAATATTCAAATATGTGTTCACTCAGAGTGAGCCAAGTGGAAATCTTGAGTACTGACCAAAATATACTGGTCCAATAAGCGGGTTCTACATACACCATGGAATTACCATAAACTTCTAACGGACTCTGAAATTGACTCAAAAATTCAATAATCAATCAGTTTATTGCTTTTCAACACTTGGTCCACTCTGTCTGCACTGAAATTGTTGCAATTTCTGACTACCCATTAAAATATGGTAAATTGTCAAAAATCAAAATCAAATGCATCGAATTAAGTAATATTTATAAATTTTTATTGATGGATAAGTAGAAGCATCGTTCGATGTCGAAAATCTGACAAATTTCTTGAAATGATTTTCATTTCCTCGCATTGCTCAGCGTGTTTTTCGCTGATATGGTAATAAGCACTTGGTCCACTCTGACTGCACACATTTATCGATTTTCATTGATCATCCAAAGTAAATTTGTTACATATCTCTCGCAGTTTACAGCATTAATAAAATCTGATAAAAGTGAAACGGAGGTAAGGTTATTTCGCATCTATTGATTGAATAATCTAATTTTCCCAAATTCTGTGCTTGGTCCCCTCTGACTTAACGCCGACCATCTGTTCATCGATTTCAAGGCGGCATACGACAGTATTGACCGTGTAGAGCTATGGCAGATGATCATGGACGAGAACAGCTTTCCCGGGAAGCTCACAAGATTGATTAGAGGAACGATGTTTGGTGAGCATTGATTAAAGCAACGATGAAGGTGTCATATGGAGAGTAGGAGTTAACAGTCGAGGCACGATTTTCACGAGATCCGGATAATTTGTTTGCTTCGCGGACGACATGCATATTGTTGGGAGAAAATTTGAAACGGTGGCAGATTTATTCACCCGCCTGAAACGCGAAGCAACAAGAGTCGGTAATGGGGAATGCGTCGAAAACAAAGTACATGCTGGTTGGCGGAACTGAGCGCGACAAGGCCCGCCTAGGAAGCAGCGTCACGATAGACAGGGATACCTTCGAGGTGTTGGGCGTGGAAGTCGTGCCTACTATTGGCTCCAGAAGAAACTGCGGTCAAGGAAGATTACCCCCGCACCAAATGCATGATGTACAAAACGCTCATAAGTCCGGTAGTTTTCTATAGGCATGAGGCGTGGACTAAGCTCGAGAAAGACTTACAAGCTCTTGGAGTTTTCAAACGCCGAATGCTAAGGACGATCTTCGGCGGCGTGCAAGAGATCGGCGTGTGGCGGCGAAGAATGAACCACGAGCTCTCCCAACTCTACGGCGAACCCATTATCCTGAAGGCGGCTAAAGCAGGAAGGATATTCTGGACAGGGCATGTTGCGAGAATGCCGGACAACAGCCCTGTAAAGATGGTGTTCGCTACGCATCTGTTCGGAACAAGAAGGCGTGGGGCGCAGCGAGCTAGGTGAATTGACCAGGTGCATCTGGAGAGCGTGGGTCGCAGTCGAGGATGGAAAGGCCATGAACCGAGTGAATTGGCGAAGCATTGTTGGCGAGGTTTTATCAAGCTAGTTGATGTTAAATCAAATACATAAATAAAATTAAATAATAACGCTTCAATACTAAGTACAGCATAATAATATTAATAGTCCTTGATATTTGCTGAAACTTCTTTGAATAAATCATTTTAGTGAAATGCATGTACAGTATTGGACAAAACATTAACAACTTTTTCGATTTTCCATACAGAATGACTAACTTTGGTAAGCTGTATCTCGGTTATGTATGAACCGATTTGAATGAAATTTTGGCAGAACATCAGACATAACTTGAATTTTAACATATATTTTTGAGTGATTTTTCCAATCACAAGTTCAATAGCAGTAACGGTTTGACTAAAGTGATTTTTTTGACGATTGACGAGCTCCATGCTTAATTCTATTAATGTCACTTTAACCTGATTGCCGTAGCAAGGGAAGGTCATTCGTGACAGGACGAGCTCCATGGTTTCTTCAGCAAAGTTATAGATTTTAACGAGATGAAAAAGTTTGCGGAAGACAGTTTTTGTGTAGGGCTATCGAATTTTCAGATAAATAGTTTTCAATTTTTCGTCTAAAATAACACTTTAGTTAAACCGTTATTACTTATAAGCTCGTGATTCGAAAAATTATTCAAAAACATATGTTAAAACTCAAGTTATAACTGATGTTCTGTGAAAATAACTGAGATCTAGCTTACCAAAGTTGGCCATTTTATATGGAAAATCGAAAAAGTTGTAAATGTTTTGTCCAATACTGTACGTGTATGTGAATCACTAATTTTCAAAATATTAAAATAGTTTCCTTTCCACAAAAAATAAAATGAGAAAAGCCACATGGGATATCAACTAATGTATGCGCAAAGCTTCATTGGCATTAAAATAGTGTTATTTTGACACCTTCGGAATGTTATTGATTCTTAAGAAGCCATAGGCAGTTCGGATTAATTCGACAAGTAATTGTTTAACCCTCTTTTTCAAAATAGTAGCTCTTTTCAACACCAACGAAATCAAGGTCCGTCAACCATGCAGCGGAGAACCCCTTCGCGAGCACTTTCCAAAACTGCGCTTTCTTCGCTAATCGCTTGCCTTACACACTGACCTGTCCGAAAATCGCTAGCACCCATCTCCACGGTCAAAATCGCTTTGATAACATCCAGCTGAGCGCCAATCAGTTGACTGTATTTTCCACTTTCGCGGAAGTTCTACAATAAAATAAAATAAAAGTCAGTTCAAGCCCATCCGCAGTGAAGAAAGTTTTCTCATGATACCGATTCCAAGCACCCTTTCGCTTGAGCATAGTCCATCTCGTTACTGGCAAATCCGCCGAACCGAGAGCAACTTCCTACGTCCGTTGTAAAATCCTTACTGCTAGATTGTGCCAACTGCAGTACTTTATCTATGGCTTCCGTAATGCGAGTTAATCGTCCCCGCTCGCGAGACACACAATTAGTCGCTTGAAGTTGAAAACCAAAAATCGGACCAGTGATTCTCGAGGAAAACTTATCGCTGCATTGAGTGGCGTACTGTCCACGGGTTAGGATAGTGGAAACTACTGCGGAGGATGAAATATCCAGGTCAGCTAAGAAGCGTTGAAGCGTTTTGTTCATGGCTTCAGTGAGATTTGATCGAATCCCGTCGTAGGCGTCGGAGATTGCTGCTTGGTCTGAATCGTTACGACTGTACAGTTGATAGTAGAATTTAGTGTACTCCTCTTTGGTGAGATCTACTAGGGTGTTCAGTTTTGTGTTGGGAATGAAGATTTTCAGACGTTGAATCGCTTCTGCAAAGTCCTGGTGGAAGGTGTCCTTGGCCGACAGATATTTATTTATCGTTGAGGATAACTCGTTATCAACGGTGGAGTTGAACGAAGACAATGTAGATTTGAAGGCTTCTCTTACGGATCGTTTGTTAGAGTTGATCGAATCTAGAAATGTATTGGAAATCTCTATACTTTTCACCGATGCTTCAATAGCTTTGTTTAACACTCTAACTTGGTCCCTAAGTTTTCCCAATTCCTTGCTTAGTTGTTGTGTAAAACTGTTTGAAATATCAATTATTCCTGGCAGAGGAGTCGTTGTTCCAGCGTTATCTATCATTATTACTCTGTTAATAGCTGATTCGAGGTTTTTCAAGGCTTGAGAAATATCCTCCAACGACTTTTTCATTTCATCCAGAGCACTATCGATTTCTCCCGCTGTCACGTTCTTCAAATTTTCTTTCGTGAGGGTTACAATACCAGGAGCTCTGTTCATCAAAAACAATTTCAAATCCTCAACACATGCATCAAGTGAACGAAAGACATCCTTAACAGGCACATTTCTCTCACCAGCGGCTTTATTCATCTCGTTTGCCAACTTAAATCCTATCTCCGTAACGTTCAACACTAACGACGAAATATTTCCAGCACCGAGACGTAAGTGATCTGAGTTCAAATTAGTTGGGATTCTCCTATGCAAGCCAAGCATATCATTGAATGAATCTCGCAGTTGATTGGCGCTAAAGCCAACCAATCCACTATCGAAAATTATCGATGGGACGCCAAAGTCGGCCCAAGAACACCAAGCCAAACTGGCCAATGCAATAACGGTGAACCATTTCGAAGACATGGTTCTTCTCTGATGTGCGATCGATTCGTGTGTCACGACTCAACTGCCTCAACCGTTTTCTGACGGGAGTCTGGATCTAATCAAGCCACGTTAGTCTGCGCTTTCAACCAAACCAGTTTGTTTCGGAACAATTTCGGAATTTGACAAGTCATTGATGGTTCGGTCATCGGAGAAACGGTGAACCAGCCAGGTGTATTAAAACCACCGATTATCAGCAGATGTAATTAACGACGAACAGAATTCGACAAGTACACTAGAACAAAATTGAATACAAATTGAATGATCTTTAAATGCGCTGAAATGATGAGATTTCTATCAGCTAAGTTGAAGTTACATGTATGTACACCGCAATCAGAGGTAACATTGATCTGTAAAAACATCTCCGCATGTATTGCAAGTATTACAGTACTGGACAGAATAAAGTACGCATTGGTCCTTTGTCCGTACAAACGATCATGTTCGGATCATGTTGTTATAGAACACACATAAACGGTTCACCTTCTAAATTCGACCACTAGAGACGTTGTAAGAGCCAAACATATTTAAGTAAATGAAAAACCGAATTTAGATCTATACCATTAAATTCCAATAGAGTTTGTATCTTTTGACAGCTACGAGTATTTTGAGAGTGTGCTTCCGAAAGCCCAAGCAAGCGAGTACAGTTTGTGCGTCGCCGGAATGATTTTTTTCTCTCGGGCAGTGTTTTGGAAAGCCCGAGCAAGACGGTTCGTTTTCGGGACGGCGAGAAATTTTGCTGTTCGCGCTGCGTGAGTGCGAAAATATATTCGCGTTCAGTCGAGGACGGATTACCAACTGGTGAGCTTGTTTTCTTGCTTATGATAACACATTTTTTCATGAAAGCATTAGTTTTATAATAAATCTTCGAGCTTTTAATACAATACCTATAAGTAAATGAAAAACCGAATTTAGTACTATACCATTTAATTCCACTAGAGTTTGTATCCTTTGACAGATACGCGTATTTCGACCTCAACTGTAAGGCCGTCTTCAGTGTCGTGTACTAGACTCGACTAAGTGGAATTAAATGGTATACCGTGTACCCCCGCTAATTTGAACGGTACCTCATGCAAATTATCGGGGTTCATTTTTCACCCTAGAACTGTTCGTTCCATTAGCTAAATGACGTTTGAACCATTTTTAATCTGAACGATGTGCAAATTAGCGGGGTATAAATTAAAAAGTGTTCAGATTAAGGGTCTGTCTCAATTGCGTTATTAAAATTAATCCGAAATTAAATTTGACCCTTCGGAAATTAGTTCCCCTCCAATTAACCAACGAACCGACAAATTTAATTTTTGTCTGGTTCATTTCGCAATCGTTGCCTTTTCAGGAAATTTCAACCCCAAGTACAAGCAGGTTAACACGAAATATTGTCGTACCGCCACCAAACCGGACAGCGAACAACTCACCCGTGAAGCGCCTCAACTCGCGCACTTTGAAATCAGTTTTCTTACGTTTTTTATGAACAAAGCGCACTTATCACATGTTATCTGCGACGCTCGGGCAAAGATAAAAAAATGTGTTTGTCCATTTATCTGAATCATATATGTATATATTTATATATATATATATATATATATATATATATATATATATATATATATATATATATATATATATATATATATATATATATATATGGAGTAGTGTTTGTATGTCACGAAATAACTTCAGAACGGGTCAACGGATTGACGCACATTGCACATTGCACATCGTTTGACTAGTATTGTACAATGTTGTGATAATAAAAATTCTCCAAAATAATTAAATTTCACACGAATATGGAACAACGATTAGATCGGTCGATTTATTGAATTTATCAAAATCAATATAATATAATATATTATATATATAATAAAATCAATTTTTCCGTATATTTTTAAAGAAATTTTTTTTAAATTTGATGGGAATCGATATGAGTAGAATTTTTTGTGTAAAAGTACGTCCTGACGGAAGTCCTAATATAGTATTAATGTGAAAAATAACTTACGCCTTCATAGAGTTACTTAGTAAGTCCCCACGTCACATTCAAAGCACAACAGAAACACAATTGTTTTATTCTTAGAAGACCTATCAAAGTACATTGACAATCATCAAAATTGGCAACACTGCTGTAATAAAATCGATTTTATTTTCCACATATTATTTTCATAATATGTTATTCTGAGATTACCAATTGAAAAATTCAGAGAAAACTGTTTACAATTTGCTGTAGATCGATAAATATGCGTACATGATTTTAAAAGTATGAGACTTTTTAGTAAAACTAGCATAAACAGTAAAATTTATACTTAAGACTGTAGTTTAATCTCACGATTTAGCTTTCGTTTATACTAATATAGTTTCTTTAGTAATCCAAACTAGTTTTGAACACGCTTTTTACTTTTCTCTTTTGCTGGGAGTGAAAGGATGGTGTATCAGCAAATTTGGCCATAAATGGGTAAATCACTAAAGCTACCTAATGTCATAGAATGGTGGAAAGTAATTGATATTTTTAAAGCTTTACCTTTAGTAGAATAGTAAAGGATACAAACATACAATTTGTTCATAAAAATAAGGATTTTTGTTTTGCGAAAAATAATGTTAAACTTTGACGGACAGCTTTTTTTAAGAGTTTTTGGAAAAACTATTTAGCTCTTCAACCAAAAGCATTTTCAAAGATTTTATATTTTCATAGCATTTTAGAATAATAGGTCAACGATACACAGAATACCGATTACGATTTTATCAATAAATAAAAAAGATATAGCATAAACAAAGTGTCCACTTTATAAAATGGACAGTCCTTACACGCCACAAGGGATGCGACGTGTTCGTGCGAAGAAAAAGTTCGGGAAAGTCTCCGGAATAATTGGGAAAACGGAAGAAGACTAAGGTGTCATTTTGTATGGGGGAATTCTTGACGTTTTCCACCAGCCTACTTGATGGCAAGACGAAGTTTGCCGGGCCCACTACACTCTGGTTTAATCTAGAACAAATGTCGGCCAAAACCTCAAACTCTCTTTAAAATAACTGAAATCATATAGTTGACATATTTTATGACCATATTAAACTATTATGGACTTTTATTTTCATTTCTTTCTTGTTTTGGATTGATAATTAGAATATTCAGGTTTGGACAATACATTTTCAACTTTTTCAATCTTCCATACAAAATTGTCAGGTTAGTTCTCAGTTATTTATTGACGGATTGAAATGAAATTTTCACAGCATGCCAGACATTACATGAATTTCAACATATATTTTTGAGTATTTTTTCCATGCACAACTCCAATAATAAAAACAACTAGACTAAAGTGCAATTTTTGACAAAAAAAAATAAACTATTCATCCAAAGATACGGAAGCTCTACACAAAAAAACCATCATAAGTAAATGTTTTGTTTTTTCGTCTTGATATCCACCTTATTTATTTAATACGCCAAATTTTTAAATTCCTAAAATAAATCACTACGATGAACTCGTGATTGGAAAAATCACTCAAAAATATATGTTGAAATTCATGTGATGTCTGAAAAAAAAAGTGAAAATTTCATGCACATTTATCCATAAATATCTTAGATCTAAACCTGCCTTGATGCAAGTATCATCCATTTAATCTGTTTCAGCATGATTGTTATGTCTATAGCATCAGTCTGTTATCATACTTGTTTTAACAGCAAAAGCAAGTCCACGTAGGGAATGGTTTTTCCTATTTGTTTCATTTTATCTGCAGGCTGCATGTCGAAGGATATAGTTCCGTTCAACCATCTTAATAAGCCGAGATAATTTGTGTTAGTATATAACACCAAAACGCGTGTTAGTATATAACACCGTAACGCCAGAAAGAAGAAGAAGAAGATTATAGCGAGTTTTTCGTTCCTTCTCGGGATGCAATTAATGACTACTGCGATTGCAATGCACGTACTAGCGTATCACTGGATTATTATTATTTAACCCTCTAATACCCAACCCCGCCTTTAGACGGGGTACACTTTGGAATTTTGTGTATTTTTTCGTAGCTCGGAAAGCAAAATTATTTTATTTTTGGTCAAAACCTTGACTCATAACACGCATATAAGAAAAGTTTTTTGTGAATTTGAAAGCTTTTTGTATTTTTGAAAATTGTTTGAAAAATTGTATTCTTAACCTACAAATGCATGGGATTCATTTAACGTGTAATATAAAAAATCGTACATTTTATATTTTTCTACTATCAACCTATCACAGAAGAACAGCTTCCGTTATTTACACGGAAAATAAAAATATTTCCAGAAAAATATAAAAAAAAATAATATTTTCAAAAGTACCGTAAAAACTTGAATTTTTATCATTGCCAAAAATCAGTAACTAGAAGAGGCTACAAGAAAAAAATGAAAAAGGATAGGGATGTTCAAAAATAAAAATTATAAAAATCAAAACCAAAATTCATAGATTTGCGAATAAAAATAAATCATTGCCCAAAACGTGTTTAGAACGATTTTATATAACTTAAAATGATATTTAGATCAAAAATAAAAATTTGGGTATTAGGGGGGTAATTAGAATTGCACTCCGTACAGCTTCAAACGCGTTGAAAGTGTTCTATCGCAAGTTTTCGCAAAATAATTTGTACCCTACTTGAAAGCTCTTGTTTTAGCTTTCAAATGAACTTATTCTCATCGCGGGCATTCGCGGGCTACTAATGTCTAAGGGTACTTTTATAAAAAATAATATGTTTTTTGAACAATTTTAACTTTAATTAATTTGTATGAATATAATGAAAAACTTTTTTTAACTCAGTTGTACTTTATGTATATACAAACAAATTCTTTGAAGATACCATTGTGGCTTGAGTCTTTAAAGTCATAATTTGGTTGTGAAAAATTGATCGCAATTTTCGTGAAAAATAATGGCCACGGTCCACTCAAGAAGCTGTATAAACATGAATTCGAACCACAGAAGTGTTGAGGAATTTGGGAAAAATATTACTGTTCGGATAAAACAACTTTAATTTTTGTGGTTTTGGCCGCCCTCGGACCATTGTGCACTAGTTACTCGGTAAAAACATTGAACGCCGAACAAGTGTTCGTCGCTCGCCCCACAGGAGCACTAACGCGATCCGCGATACTATTCCACCGTGGTACGCGAACGACGCGCGACATGTTTGATCCTGCCCTCGTCGCCCGCCCCCGCAGGAGCAAGCAACCAGGCCGAAGGATCAAACACTACTCAGTCAAAATTGAAAAAGCACACCCAACTAATATTCACTCATTTAACAAACACCATTATGGCAGTTTTATTCAGCATCATGTTTAATAACTTTTTATTAATTTTCATGGCCAACCTTTGTTCAGGCGTTGTTCACACAAATTTGGAGAAACTTTAAAGCATGTCGTTGAATTTCAACTTTATTTTTCAGCTTTTAAAACGATTTACAATCATTTAGTTCAGCTTTTATACGACTGGTCAAAAAAATTATTAAAAACAAATAAAAACCAAAAATATATTTTTCTAGGCGCTTCAAATGTAGTGTACACATTTATCATGATATAACAACAATATTTAAAAATCGTCTGTATACTGGATTCGAACTCGACGTTGGTGGTGACCAATCGATTAAGTTTATGACTTGAACGGATGTTTAGTTCTCTAGATTTGTGTTCTTGAAAATTTGAGATTTGGCTTCGATGCATCTTCACCTTAAACTGATTTCATAAAAAGGTTTTAGTTTGTTCAGAACTTCAATTTGAATGATTCATTAACTTAAATTGAAATTCATTTATTTCATAAATTATATTTGTATTTATTAATTATATTATTGATTTGTATTTTTCATAAACCTATTATGCATTAAAGAAATATTCCTCTGTATTTGAAGTGTTCTGAGGACTATGCGCCTGAATAAAACAATGTTTTAATATCTTGACGCGTGGGATTTTTTTTTTCAGAAATGGCCAAGTAAATCATTTTTCTTAGATCGATTCAGTTGTGAAAAAATGTCATTTCAAATGTAGCTCGCTATCGAAATTTATTTAATCAAATCTGTCAAAGAAATTTCTACTTTTCTTGTACGGAACAACATCCCGAGCAGGCGAAAAAAGTTTAACAATAGCAAATTATAATATAATGATGGATAGCTAAAAGTGATATTAACTTGATAGATATAATATATAAAAGATCTGGAAATGATATCTAAACTAAACTACATACAAAGAACAAACAAAATTTTAATGCTGTCTTCAGATCTTTTATGTCAATCAAGTCAATATCACGCTTTGTTTGTCAGTACTTCGCTCCTACTAGGAATACTTAGCTCAAATGTTTGTTTTTGTTTTTCGAAATAATCCTACATTTCTGGAGGCTTACCATGTTTATTTTCTGAATAGCTATTTAAAAAGTTTTGAGAAAGCATAAGTTATAAGCTTTTAAATGTATTCGGAACTCAACACGAATTTAGGATATTTTGTCCATTTTATGAAATTTAGCTATAGTCTGATCGCTTTTACAAGGCTTATTTATTGCTGAACAATGTGTTTGTTAATCGTCATTTTGGCCTCTATTGGATCAACTGTTCTTATAATAAACTGAAGCTGAATTAGGATTTTATAAGATACTTATTCAGCTCTTATTCATGCCTATGTTAAACATGTGGAAATAGCTGAAGTGCGACGCAAGTAAAACGTTAGTTCGTTTTCTGAATATCCTTTTATACATATACATTTGTTTAGTGGAATATTGGGGAATTGGGGAAACATGTCTTGTTCAGCTCATAAATAAAACAATCTGGACTAGTCGAATGAGAATCTTTGGAAACGTTTAATAAGTGGAGATTCAACTTTTGTTCATTCTAATGCATAAAGTTGAACATTGACCTTAGTTTGTGTTAAAAAAGCACCTTCTCAGCTCTTTATAGAGTAAAATTTTTATTCAACTGTCATTACCATTATTGAACAATAATTAAACATGCATGCTTGTTTGTGGCTCTGAATTGTTAGTTGGGCAATTTCGAAAAAAAAATGCACAGATGTTTTATTTTGACAATAAAACTGTTGTGTATTTTTATATTTTTCGATTTGTGTATTTTAACGCAGAATATTCAATATTGACATTTGCTCCATTTTTACTTGGGTCTTAATGTGGATATTAATTAATAGGTCGTCTTTGATTGAATGTTTAAAATATTTAAACGATACTCATCCGAACATTTTTGTCCCCTATATCGGCAGCTTCCTTTTTACCACAATAAAAATATTCAAACTTTGGTAACTTTTTTATTTCTCGACATTTTTGCTAGCTTTGAATAGCCCATAATTACAAAATGTAAAACAAAATGGCCGCCGAAGACTTTTTGTATGGAGAATGTCGGGGGGGATCACATTATGTGTCTCGAGTAGATTTGGGGTTGCTGAATCTGATGCAATTTTCAGAAATGTTCCAGCACGTCACAATTTTTAGCTACAGGTCGCCAAAGTTGTATAAAACACTGGTTTTATTGATGTTTACATAAAATTAAAGGTATTGTTGGGGAGTGGTCCTTCGCCAGGAGTCCTTCGATAGCCGAGCAGACCCCAACACGATTCCATCCAGAAGAAAGAGGAGGGGGGGGGGGGTTTGGGGGGTACGTACGCCATACAAGTTCCAGTAGAGTCTTATTAAGCTCCCATTTACAGGCACTTAAAACATTCGCAAATACCGTACAAATACTACATTTATTTCACAAATAACTACACATAATTTACATTTATTTACAGGACAATTAATTATACAAAGAACACATTAAAATATTGGATTTTACTCCATCTAACCGTTCCCGACCGTTGGCTAGTGGGTACTGACTCGAACTGCCTAGGCCTCTTCCTATTTCTTCGCGATTATACATATATTGCCGAATATTTCCTCACATAATTAAAGGTGTGTGATATTTTTTTTTTTTTTTTTTTTTTTTTTTAAATGCATGGTAATGATAAATTACCATGCATTTTTTTTTTTTTTTTTAAAGGCACTCCGTGCTCGTGGCCACTACTGTGCCGGAATCAGTTCATCTGTATCTACTATACCGATACAGATCTATTTTTAACTAATCTATATTTACATCTGCTTCCACTCTCTTCTACTCTTTTACTCTCACACCGAGCAGGTAGGAGAGAGCTCTGCTGTTCAGTCCAATCGATTTCCATAAGCCATAGTCCTTTGCTCTTGCGGTGGTTCATTTTGCCGTGTTCCTAAGTCGTTTGAGGCTAGCTGCCTACGAAGAGGGTCAGTTTGTCTCAGTCACCATCTGATACTGACGGAGGATGGATGTGCTCCCCCAAAGCACGGTCCTCCGTGCGGCGTCTTCTGGTGGCTGGACGGGTTTTTTTTGTGGAGGGGCTGGGAATTGAATCCATGACCTTCCGCTTATGAAGCGAAAGCGTAACCTCAAGGCTACGGACCCCCCTACAGTGTGTGATAATTGAGTGCGAGAGAATTAGGCTGATACAAATATTAATTTTCTTTTATGTCACCCCCCCCTTCGAAAATCTGAAAATTTTGAAGGGGAGAAAAAAAAAGATTCATCATATTTTTGACATCAGTTAGGTTTTTTCAATTTACAAAGTAAAAAAACAAGTAAAATAATGAACCAGAAGACGATTAAAAACAGTTTAACAACAATCATTAAAAATAAAAATTCAAAAAAATAACTTTTTTTTTTCATTTTTAATATTTTGTTCCTTATTTATTTTTATCCCCCCCCCTCGTGCCTTCCAAGTGGTCTCGGACATAAAAGAAATTTAATATTTGTATCAGCCTTATTACATCCAGGGTTGTAGCAATAGGGTGACGTTACTCCCGAACATCCTCACCCACCCTGAAATTGTGAAATTTCTGAAAAACTTTCCTGCTACTAGAATCAGTGTTTGCTAAGCCTAATCGTCACTATACCTAAGACAACATTCGAAAGAGTATTGGTGGGATGTTTGTGAACTGTAGGTATCCCGTTATGTTTGAAATTACTAAATGGGTTTCTCACCCACCATCGATGACCACCAGCAACATAATTAATTCATCCGGTATAGACGTTGATCCGTTAGAATTGGACTATCCACCAGTTCATTGCTGACGAATACTACGCAGGTGCAACAGTCCGTGTTACACCTCCTTCCTGGATATTTTTGGTACTCATGTACGATCGGTTGTAGGATCTGCTGAAGCACCTTGCTTCTAACATGATGATGCCTTCAAATGGAGCCCTGTGCTCCGGGGTATTTGTCCCATGACAAACACGTTCCTTGGTAGGAAAACGGTATACCAACCGAATTTCCTATATTATGTTCGCTTCGTCTCCTGCAAAACATAATTCCTTGATGGGTATATATGGTGAAGCAACCTGCTTCGTGTGCCATATTCCTGGTTGGTTTCCATCCTGTTGAGCCCATGCTCTGGATTGCATTGTCCCATGACAAAACCAGCCTTGATTTCCTGCGTCTTTTGCAAGAAGGGGGATGAGAAACGGTGTTCCAACCGGTTTCCCTAATCATGCCTGTCTCGTCTCCTACAGGTCATAATTCCGCTAAATCCATAACTATCATAAATACCGACCGAATGATCATCATTCGTTAGTGCGTTTTGGACCAGTCTAAATAAGATCATTGACAAGTGAATTCCATGCCCTACGCCTATATCTCTATCGCAATGTGATGGGATCCTATTGAGTGTGCATAAAACTAACCAAATGTCGCTGGTGTTTGGAGTAGAGAGAATTCCTAATTGTGTTGTACACGCATATTCCTTGCAGTGTCGATGTTGAGGTTCTAACGCACATGTGTAAGCGATCTGAAGTATCAATTTGATGTGATTGTTGAGCCTAACCATGGGAGTCCTACCAAAACAAACCATTCGCTGGAGTTTACACACAAAGTTTCCTGATCTACCTGCGTACTACAACTATCTGCTGTTTTTGCCTACCACCACTAGCCAACATGAACCGATTGTTCATCAATTTATAGGTTCCTAACACCAACATATCCCAAACTGTTGAGCAGTTGTAGTTGCGTCGCTCTCGATATTGCTTCGGTCTCTCAGTGTATCCATCCGCCCATTTCAATCCATTCGCTCCGGAGTTGTGATGTTATTTACGTCGAGTACCGATAAGAGGTGGAAGGATTCGGTGTAGTGAAGCAGAGAGACGGCTAACTTCGGCAGACATATACTGCCAATATTACTGACCTGGACAAACGGTCGGCCTGACCTGAACTACCGTTGTATGATGATGCCGTCTAACCATGGGTGCTATCAGACGACGTCACATCGTTCTCAAACCAGATGGTGTAGAAATGAATTGATCAGTTGTTTTGATCACGCGTTGCAAGCCGTTCGTATATCCAAATGTGGTGCTGTAGTAGGATCCAATTTGCCCGTGCCGATCGTGTTGCTTGTAGATATGGTTGAAGGTTTGTTTTGATGTGAAACGAGATGATGGGTTTATGTAGTATCCTGTGACCGTCGCCCCGGCAGGGCATATACCAAAGGTATCTCACCTTGAGAACCTAGAAATCTGCTAATCCAAGTGTATCCGATGGTGTGAATGCTAATCCAAGAGTGCCAACGAAGAATCTTGATGCAAAGTCTCCGTCGTACTAGAAGGGAGTAATGTCCGGCTCCCTCTTCATCCTGCTGTGCCACTTTTGTGGATGTGATGCATTATCGATCCGATTTTGCCTTGTTGAGAATCTTTCCATGCGAAGAACAGTGCCATCCATTTGCATTTTCTGAGCATATCGATCCAGACCGTGGGAGAATTCCAATTTGATTGATTCTAGGGATGGGTGTATCGATTCGGTTTCATTGGTGGATCTATGCTGGTTTCGAATCGCGATACATTCCATCATGATTGTGTATCAGTACAATGGACGATGCGCGAATGATCATTGTTGAAGAAGCATAATCGTCTATCCAGTCCATAATAACGACTTGGAAATCACATGAAGCCTTCAATTGTGAAGTGTCCAGATGATGATCGTTGGTAGTGATCGATTGTTGATGAATGGTCATCGTGTTCCTCATCCATAAACCGTTGGCGTTGAGTTTGCGTCACAGATACAAAGAAGGGTGGTTAGAATCTTGTTGTGCTCCCAGCTTCGACTGGACATATATTTGGTATAGTTCTACTAACCTTAGAAACCATATTCGTCAACCGATGTCCAGTCCACCAGTTCCAAAGTACGTTTTATATGAGCGGGTGCGATTGTATCTGAATTGGATTGGATGTTCACGTAACCACCAGTATAGTTCAATTCAATATTGTCCAAAAGTGAAGATGGTGCATTCCACTGTAGTGCATACCGCGCGCCATTCCGTCAATTGTTGCCTGTATTCAAAGCGGGTTGCATGGCGATCCGCGTATCCTTTAGTTAATCAGTCCAACTTCCAAGTCCTACCATAGGGTGTGCTCGATCCCAATCCGGTTCGAAGGACCAAATGTTGGGGAGTGGTCCTTCGCCAGGAGTCCTTCGATAACCGAGCAGTGGGATTGGTTCCAGACCCCAACACGATTCCATCCAGAAGAAAGAGGAGGGGGGGGGGGTTTGGGGGGTACGTACGCCATACAAGTTCCAGTAGAGTCTTATTAAGCTCCCATTTACAGGCACTTAAAACATTCGCAAATACCGTACAAATACTACATTTATTTCACAAATAACTACACATAATTTACATTTATTTACAGGACAATTAATTATACAAAGAACACATTAAAATATTGGATTTTACTCCATCTAACCGTTCCCGACCGTTGGCTAGTGGGTACTGACTCGAACTGCCTAGGCCTCTTCCTATTTCTTCGCGATTATACATATATTGCCGAATATTTCCTCACATAATTAAAGGTGTGTGATAATTGAGTGCGAGAGAATTATTACATCCAGGGTTGTAGCAATAGGGTGACGTTACTCCCGAACAGGTATAACTTATCAAACTTTTTTGTTATATAATCCACTAACCATGCTATTTTGCACTTAAACTTTCATTTTGGATTAAATTTGTTTGAAATTGCGCGATTAAGTATTATAAACTTTGCCGATAAGTATTGTTATAAACACATAGTTTGAAGTATGTGGCATATTAAGCAAATAAATTGCCTTACAAGCTGGCAAACTTGCATGCAAGTTGGCTAAAATAGTCAATTTTTGCATTTTCAACAGTCAATATCTCAAAAACTAGACGTGCTATGATATTTTTGATAACGGCAATGGATTCAGCAACCCTTAATTGAGTGAATAGCGGCATTTTGGTGCTTGAGACAAAAACGTGTTCCGCAGTGTTACAGAAGCCTTCTCTACGAAGAATAAAATTATACCAAGAATGTTAGCAATTCTGACCACCCAAGTATTGGCAATCTCCAAGTGTGTCACCTCTACTGTGTGTGCATAATCATCGCGATCATTGAGCGCAGTGATGTCAGGGTTGTGATCCGTAAAATCATTGCAATTAATGAGAAATGATCATAAAAATCGTTAAATGAGCGATATCGATCACCTAGGTCCGAAAATAGTCAATTTAATGAAAACTGTAGCTAAGAAACTACCCTTCTAATGGCTTTCAGCGTCAAAATTCTTTGATCCCATTGAAAATGTTTTTCCAAAGCTACGTTGCAACTTTTATAAGCAGAGAAAAGTTTTCTCCGCAAAATCACGCCAAATAACTTTTTAGAAGATTATGACCGGAAAAACTCAAACGTATCTCTGCAGCAGAGGCGACCACATTCTCTCTCAAAAGCATGTTTTTCCATCACCACCCATTGCAAACCGGAAAAAAGTTCTGACTCGCCAGTACCATTGCCCTCACACACATATAAGAACTTGCATTGGGTTCACATCAAACGGGATTATTTTCTTCAACCTCGCAAAACTGTCACTGAAAACGACGTCGTAGATAGTTTTCGATAGTGTCTCGAGGACGTCTGTCAGCCCACGTTTGTCCACTCATGTCATCGACCCCGTCCAAAAGAAGGCCAATAACTATCGCAAATATTTGCCAACCCTATACTAACCTTTATTCTTGATTGTAGAAGTGGTCCAATCGCTTCCATTCGAAATGGAGCGCGTGCTTCGTTGAATTATAATCCTCTTTCGCATAGAACTTCAGGCAAACACTCCAAATCCTGTTTTCCGAACGGATTTATCTCTCACTGATTAAGCTCCCTGCAGCTACCACAAAAGTTTGCTCGTTGGATTAATGGGGGGAATCCTTTAGGCAGGGGGTCCATTCGTGAATTTTTAACGATAATTCGGTTTGAAACATTTAACACACAAATTCACTTTCAGCATTTTCAAGGATTTTTTATTGCGTTTTGATTATGCTTCAACGCCGATCACACTGATTGGATTACGGGGGAAATAGGTTTGCACTGGGTGGGAGATTTTGGAGACAGGGGAATGCAATTTTCTGATCACATGAACAAATTTACTACATATTCTACGAGAGTGGAAGCCTCCACACCCCGTTTCACAGGAGTATGATATTACTAGCACAAACACAAACGTGAACGTGAATCACTTTCATATTGTCGTTGTTGTTGCAACTGCCGGAATCGGATGCTGCACTCGTCTTGGTAGATATACGTAGAGTGTGAAGCAGACGACTGACGAAGGATATTCCAGCAAGGATATTATTTCATCCTAGGGGTAGCGACCGTAAGGAATCCCCATCGATGGAAAGTATTAAGAAACACTGACGAGAAAGTTCGTTTTCTCGTTTCCTGTACGAACTGGCACTAGGTACAATTTCACCGAAATCGATTTTTCCCTCGCACGCTCCATTAGTTACTGATCCACGATGCACACGGTTGATTAAACCTGATTCCTCCGAATTAAATCATAAATCATCCCCCGAGAAAGGCTGACGATGCTGACACTCCCACAACCATAATTACATAATGGTGTGCCTGCGTATTACTGCCATACAAATCGGTTGGGGCCATTACTTCTTTTCATGGTCGGACTGGGTCACATATCCAACATCCTGATTGATGTCGCGCCCCTGAAGAGCCATAGAAATAAAGCATCGAACCCCACACGCTCCCCTATCCTCTCCACTCTTCACCACGGGTCTCTCACTCTCACTAATCCCAAGATGAACTTTGCACAAAACAGCGACTACAAGAACCTTTAACTATGTTCTCAATACTGGATCGTCTATGGGAGGCCCCTTCTACCGACCTTAAAAATTCTGCCCTGCCTATTACTACTATTACAAACCCCAACCAGTAAAGGAAAAACTAAAACGCACACCCGACGGGGGGAATCCGTGTCCCAAATGCAGAGATGCTTTTCCGAAAGACATCTACTTACGACAATCGCTCACGGTATACTAGACTACCAAAGCGGACCAGCAAGCCTTTGGGTGGTTCGCGAAAGCAGAATCCTTGACATCGAGATTCTGCACGTACATACAGGACGTAGAAGGAGCAGCAGCCTCAGCTTTCATTGTCATATCAGCCATACTACAACCAGTGACCAAAGCCAATCTCCCATTCGTTCGTACGCAACTTTTCCATCAACCACCCACATTAACCAAGCAGATCGGTGCTCTCGCTTTTCTCTCTCAAAGCTTTGTCAGAGCAAAGCTTTCCTTCTCATCTCTGATAAGGTTCATTTCAGTGATGCCATTCTCAATTCAATTTTAGCAGTCATGTATGAATCAGCTTTCTATAGCTGTTATACCCCATAAAATTGTCCATGCAGAAATTGCTTTAAATATTATTTCATTATGCTAAATTTTTACCTGAAATTTTAAAGACAAGTAGTTTGACACAATTCTATATGCTTCAATGTAAATACGTTGTATTTCCAGTCCTTTTCGTTACATGTTTGTTCGACCAAATTAACTGTCTTTAAGAAGTATAAAACCATCATAGTAGATAGGCTCAAATAATAGTCATTGAGATCTCGTACTACAAGTGACTCACAGTTAAAACGCACGCGAAGTTAGCATAAACCGTTAGAATAAATCGCCGTTAGTCAAAGTTAAGTTACAGTTTGAACCTCAATATTGTGGAGCTCGGAATCGTTGTTGGCAAGCGGGAGCCCCACGAAGAACCTTTCATTCCATTCTGACGTTACTATAGGAGTGAGGCGTCGAAGTTGTGCCACGCCTACTAGATCATTTGATGTCCGATCCGATGGTACATTCTCGAAGTTCTTTCAACAGGCTTTTGATTGTCAGCTACCATAACAGGGTTGGAAGACAAGATCTATAACAATGTTCATTCAGTACCACACATCCTCCCTCATCTCAGGAAAAAAATGAAGTGTTGAGTTTTCACATCGTTTTCGTCATCACGAAAGCTTCTAGGAATTCAGGAAATATCTTCTACATCGCTAAGAACTTCACTGATGTATACTGCTTTATATATCTAGTAGAGTGGTTCAAAAAATCGTTTTTGCTCCACACCGCCCATTCGATCCTAGATCAAATTCTGAGTGTCCTCCTGCTATTTGAGCTCATTCGGATGAGAACTGAGATTGTGCAGCCCTTTGAAGTTTGGGAATTACTATGAGAAAAGCAAGCAGATCATTAAATTGGTCATAGTGTTTGCCCATGTGGGCTGCAAAATGGTGAGTCGACAATCAGGAAGGAGCGTCCAGCACAGCTCTGGTCCTCACAAGTTCCTACCTCGCGCTTCCACGGGTCAAATGATGACAAAGACCGCCAGCTAAGGGTTGCGTACTTAGCTGGTAGTGCAGCCTGGGCACTGTTGTCCTTCTGACATCAGCTAGAGTGAGGAGGTGCGTTCTGAGCGTCTGTACACCAGGAGGTGCGGCTCAAACAGCGTCTGTTCTGGTATCCAGCGGCTGAGTACGAAACGCTGTATCACGTCAGCTACACCTAAGATGGCAGTCCCATCAACGTGATGTAGGTAGCGCGACCCCGGTAAGGTAGCATACCGAATTCATTATCCACCACGAAAAATGGAGAAAGAAGAAGAAACGAACGTTATTTTCGGCAACCGACCTGGCAACGAAATAAGGACTATGATTGGAAACTCGGTACCTGGAACGTCAGGACCTTAAATGAACCTGGACGAGTGAGCCTTTTGGCTCGTGAATTGCGAAAAGTTGGCGTGTGCGTGGCTGCTATTCAGGAAGTGCGTTGGCTAAGATCTGGAGAACGTGAATTCAGAGCGGTAGATCCCGTCGCTAACACCGCTTTCAAATACAACATCTATTACAGCGGTGGCGATAAAGCTGAACACGGAGTCGGTTTCATAGTGGTCGGGAAGCAGATGAAGCGCGTTATTAGGTGGAGGCCGATCAACGAGCGGATCTGCGTATTGAGGATTCGGGGCAAGTTCTTCAACTACAGCCTGATCAACGTATATGCACCGACTAACGACAAACCCGATGACGTGAAGGACGCGTTTTACGAATGTCTAGACAAGACCTATGGAGAATGCCCAAAACACGACGTGAAAATTGTCATCGGCGACGCTAATGCGCAGGTCGGAAAAGAGGACTTCTTCCGCCCTATCATTGGTAAAGAGAGCCTTCACTCTGTTACCAACGACAACGGCCTACGTTTAGTGAACTTTGCTGCCACCAGGGGGATGGCCATCAGTAGCACTTACTTTGCACGCAAGGATATCCGCAAGCACACTTGGCAACACCCAAATGGCGAACTTTGCAACCAAATCGACCATGTTCTGGTAGACGGCCGACATTTTTCCGACGTCATCGATGTTAGAACTTTCAGGGGTCCTAATATCGACTCAGACCACTATCTCGTTGTAAGCAAAATTCGAGCGCGATTATCAACCGTCTCGAGTTCTAGAAATCGACAATCGTTGCGTTTCAATATCCAACGCCTGTCAGCAGATGGTGTAGCAGCGGACTACCATCAAAAGCTCGACGAGCGGATTAGCGAAATCGACGAAAGCGTCAACCTCAGCGATCTGTGGGAGTCAGTCCACGGAGCAGTGAGCACAGTAGCGCGAGAAGTGGTAGGTACTGCTCAACGAAGACCAAGGAACGGTTGGTTCGACGAGGAGTGCCAGAGAATGACGAACGAGAAGAACATGGCTAGAAGCCGGATGCTGGTGTCTGATACCCGTCAGAGCAAAGAGCGGTACAAGGAAGCAAGGGCAGCCGAAAAACGGATCCATCGCAGAAAGAAAAAGGAGCATGAAGAGGCAGTAATTGCTCAGGCGCAAGAAGCTATGGAAGAGAACAACATGCGACGGTTCTACGAGTCCGTAAATGGTGTGCGGAGAAAAACAGCGCCGTCTCCCGCCATGTGCAACGACCGCGAAGGAAACTTGCTGACGGATAAGACAATGGTGGCCGCCAGGTGGAAAGAGTACTTTGAGTCATTGTTGAATGGAAATAATGGAAGTGGATCTGGTAGCAGAATTCAAATCGATGACGATGGACAGGCTGTGGAACCTCCAACGCTAGATGAGGTAAAAAAAGCTATCAATGGGCTGAAGAACAACAAGGCTGCTGGGAAGGACGAGCTCCCGGCCGAACTTCTCAAACACGGAAGCGAGCAGCTGCACGAACTCCTTCACCGTATCATATCGAGGATATGGGAGGAAGAACAAATGCCTACTAGTTGGTTGGAAGGTCTCATTTCCCCTTTGTACAAGAAAGGGCATCGACTGGAGTGCGCCAATTACCGAGGGATAACACTCCTTAATTCGGCGTACAAAATCATGTCTGGAGTTCTGTTCAACAGATTGAGACCGTATGAGGAGTCCTTTGTCGGCGAATACCAAGCTGGTTTTCGAGAGGGCCGATCAACGACGGATCAAATGTTTACCCTGCGTCAAATCCTAGATAAATTCCGGGAGTACAACTTGCAGACTCATCATCTGTTTGTAGATTTCAAAGCAGCGTACGATTCAGTGAAGAGAAACGAGTTGTGGCAAATTATGTCCGAACATGGCTTTCCGGCGAAGCTGATTAGACTGATTCGTGCAACGCTTGATGGATCAAAATCAAGTGTGCGGGTGGTGGACGAGATTTCATCATCGTTCGTAACCTTAGATGGATTGAAACAGGGTGACGCTCTTTCTAACTTGCTGTTTAACATAGCGCTCGAAGGTGCTATCAGGAGAGCCGGTGTGCAGAGAAGCGGTACCATTATCACACGTTCTCATATGCTCCTTGGCTTCGCGGACGATATCGACATCATCGGGATTGACTGTCGGGCAGTGGAAGAGGTGTTCGTGCCTTTCAAGAGGGAGACAGCGAGAATCGGGCTCACGATCAACACCACAAAAACGAAGTACATGATAGCTGGTGGTCAACGTGGGTCCGGACGTGTTAGTGGTAGCGAAATGGTGCTAGGTGGTGATAAGTTTGAAGTGGTGGAAGAATTTGTGTATCTTGGAACACTAGTGACATGCGATAATGATGTTACCCGCGAGGTGAAAAGACGTATTGCAGCTGCGAGTCGGGCTTTCTACGGGCTCCGTAACCAGCTGAAGTCCCGTAGCCTGCAAACGAAAACAAAACTCGCGTTATACAAGACACTGATCCTTCCGGTTGTCCTTTATGGCCATGAATCATGGACATTGAAGGAAGTCGACCGGAGAGCTTTCGGGGTGTTTGAACGTAAAGTGCTGCGAACAATACTCGGCGGTAAACTAGAAAACGGCATCTGGCGGCGTCGCATGAATCACGAGTTGTACCAAGTGTATAAAGAGGTGGATATTGTCAAGCGCATAAAACACGGCAGGCTGCGTTGGGCTGGTCACGTTGCCCGTATGCCGGAAGAACGACAAGCAAAGATAATATTCAACAGAGAACCCGGACGAGGCCGCCGACTTCGTGGTAGGCCGCGCACACGATGGCTTTTTGCGGTTGAGGAGGACTTAAGGGCACTTAACGTTCAGGGCGACTGGAAGCGATTGGCCCAGGACCGAGCCCAGTGGAGAAGACTCATCCATTCGGCGCAGATTCATCGTAGCGAATTGTAGCCCATCAAGTAAGTAAGTAAGTTTGCCCATGTGCTCTTGGGGATTGGAACTTCATTGATACTGTGAGATACAATAGTCAGCTACAACTTTGCCGAAGACCGTTTTCGAATTGGACGCCCCAGTAATTAGTTATTGATTTTTGAGTGAGTTGTAAAACTTTGGCTATAGTTATTAGGCTGTTCTGCGGGCATCACTGGAAATATGCAGTAAAACATAGTAGCCATGATTTGTGCGTGCTATCTTTCGCGCCAGATGCAGCAATGTTGCCTGATCAGATGTTAAATGAGCACTGCTGAAGAATTTGTGACTGGATATAAATCAATAACTAATTACTAAGGCGTCCGATTTGAAAACGGTCTTCGGCAAAGTTGTAGCTGACTATTGTATCTCACAGTATCAACGTAGTTCTAATCCCCAAGAGCACATGGGCAAACACTATGACCGATTGAATGAACTGCTTGCTTTTCCCATAGTAATTCCCATATAAACTTCAAAGGGCTTGTGCAGTCTCAGTTTTCATCCGAATGAGCTCAAACTTTGAGAGGACACTCAGAATTTGATCTAGAATCGAATGAGCGGTGTGGAGCAAAAACGATTTTTTGAACCACTCTAATATCTACTGTACATGCGACTTTAAAATTATTGATCGGTTGAATGTCGTTCGATTTATTAGAAATGGCAAGCTTATTCTATGCAACGACATTTCTAAGACGAACTAATTTTGGATAAAATATTGCTATTTATGGACTGCCTGATACGTGTTCAACAGAGTAGCATCAGCGTTTGACTTCCATCGTGTTATACATTCGATTCGCCGTGCTTTCACGGAAATACTCACTCGGACTTGTTTGACTTTTGTTGCTTGTTTTGATACAACATACCTTCATCTATTTGAATGTAAATGTAAGTTACCACACATCATTGGGCTTACATCCCTCATTCTTTAGATACATTTTCGACCGCCAGTCGCACATGCATGTGAGCATCACTTTTATTTGGAATCAATTTGCGACCGCCAGTCGCGATAGCAAGTGTATACCACCATTGCTTAATGCAAATATACGACCACCAGTCACGCTAACAACATCAATAGCAGTTACTAAGAACAAGTATGCGACCACCAGTCGTGGTAGCAAGTGTACACCACCAATACTTAGAACAAATATACGACCACCAGTCGAGCTAATAACATCAATAGCAATTCATAGGAACATGTATGCGACCACCAGTCGTGCTAACAACATAAACAGCAGTTACTAAGAACAAGTATGCGACCACCAGTCGCGGTAGCAAGTATATACCACCATTGTTTAGAACAAACATACGACCACTAGTCGCTCTAACAGCATCAATAATACTTGCTAGGAACAAGTATACGACCACCAGTCGCGGTCGCATGTGTACACCACCAATGCTTAGAACAAATATACGACCACCAGTTGAGCTATTAACATCAATAGCAATTCATAGGAACAAGTATGCGACCACCAGTCGTGCTAACAACATCAATAGCAGTTACTAAGAACAAGTATACGACCACCAGTCGCGGTAGCAAGTGTACACCACCATTGCTTAGAACAATATGCGACCGCCAGTCGCGCTAGCAATATCAATAACATTTACTATGAACAAGTTTGCGACCACCAGTCGCGTTAAGGATATATTCATTGCAACCACCTGTCGCGTTAAGGACATTCATTTTTTTTATTTCGACCACCAGTCGTGTTAAGGACATTTTTTCCATTGCAATCACCAGTCGCGTTAAGTACATTTGTTTTTTCAAACATGTTTTTATTTTTAACATGGCATTTATTTAGAAATAATATTAAATTAAGCAAAAGTTTCGAATAGTTTGGATCTCACCGGTTATCGACGTAAAATTCACAGAAAATCGCCGATTCAGTATGCTTTATACTTAATTTGTTCGGTAAACATTACTGGACACACAATGTTCTGAAGCAAATAGGAAGGAAAACTATCATGTGGAAAATTGGTCAAATTTGGAACGAAACATTCACTTTTGGAACATCAATTCAAATTCGCCCATTGCTAGGAAAGTTTGCACACACTAACATTAATTTTTCACCCTTTCTTACTTTATTGAAACTAAAATAATTAATTTTCAATTGAAAAGCAAGACAGATAAAATATATAAATGTGTGTATTAGTACAAAAGGCACGATAAAATAATCACGTACAACCAAAGCAAAAATTTATTATTATTTTTATATGTTGCTTTTTTTTTTTTTTTTTTTTTTGAACGATTGAAATTACTAATTGATAAGTTATACATATTGATTATTATTCAAGAAACCCACTATTAGGAGTTTAACACTTCATATCACTTTTGCAAAATCACTTTATCATACAAATTATACTTATGTCTGTACAAATGTATGGATCATTTCCCCAATATTATCAGAACCATTCGTGCGACACCTCAATCTTCATGATTTGTCAAATAATGAGTAAAAATGGTCATCAGAAACTTCATTGACCATTCAGGATTGACCTGGTCACACCGCACATGTTCCAGATGTCCTGGCGAGAGTGGCCAATTCCACGATGTTCTTCAAGTTTTATTATTTAATATATTTTTATACTTCAAATATTCAAGTGATGGAATGTTTAATGATTATAACGAGTAAATCAATGAAATATTGTAGTCTATCTTGTCTTTAAATCAAGACACCTACAAATATTTTTAAATCCGGACTCTTTTGGATCGAAATCCGGACACCTAGAATATAATGTGTAATATTTGTAGGTATTTCTTTTCAAGAAAACCACCCAAGCTCCTTTAAATATCGTTCTTGTTTTAATTCGATGTATTACGTACATGCCGCCCCTATTATGCCGCCAAGAACAAAACGTAATAATATTAGTTATTTTTTTCTTTTGCAAAAGTGAAGTGTTAAAGTTAAAATAGTAGTTTTTGCTTCTAATTAATGTTTTAAATATTTGATCACGAAGGATTTACACAATTCATCTTATATTGACCCATCTTTTGATTAATCACAACGCTGATGATGAATGTTTTTCAAGTATTCTTTTGTTTTATCTTCCAAACAAATCATTTACTCTAGCGAAAAGTAAGTTGTGTTCTCCTCCCCGATTTTTTTTTGTGTGTTTTGTCTCCTTTGTATTGGATTGAGAATCCTGGCCATCCGGCAGTCGAATACCGGCAAGAAATCGCTACCAACGCTATGGAACGGCAATCAACATGCCACGTTATACCTCCCGGATGAGCTGCTGAGAACCCTGTTCGCTACCATGTCCTTTCTTCAAAAATTGCGACCACTAACCTCGAGCTGCCACGAGTACCCTGGCTCCATCCTATAATAATCTTGAACTGAAAAAAAAAACAATTAATAATATATAATAAAAATACAAAAAAAGAATTTCGGCTCCGTAAAGCGTTATATGCATTTGAGCCCCAAATAAAAGAACTAGTTTTAAAAAAAGAAAAGTGAGTTTTCCATACGATGTTCGGATATAAAATCACTGAGCAGTAATTCTGGAATTTTGTTTTTTACACCTTTAAATACACATTTGCATTATTTTTTTTGGAATTTGATTCATCACGGTATGTGACAAAACATGGTTATGTAGCAAATGAGCATAATAAAATAAAATTTAATATTATTTTTCCTAAATTTACATTTTATTTTCTATTATATTTAGGAAGTTAGAGAACGTTACCATAATTTACAGTCAGAGATAAATGACAAACAGTGCAGATAAATATCTGGCAACACAACAGCAAACCATGTGATTGAGCATTGAAAGCTCTTCGCAGTTGTCGTTTTACAAAACAAAACAAAACCACCCGTACAAACCCAACCCGCGCGTGTTCCAAATGAAAAATTCTTTGGAAGTTTGCCATTACCAATACACATATCTGAACCATACCATTAAGTTACTGAATGGGAAAATGATAAGAAGATACATACTAGTGCATTTTCGTATCCTTATTCATCCGTATATGAATGGTCATTCGTGCAAGCTTTCTAGGATAAAATTCTGTAGTAACCTTCAGCTGATGGTTTCCTCAACCTAACTAAATTCAAAACGAGAGCATAATATTCAGATTCTCAATCTCAGCTCCCACAGCATCCAACAATGATTTGTTGTAAACGTAAGCGCGGATGAACCAAAGGAAGTGAACTTCTAGAGAGCTTCACGAGACGAAGTGGCGACCGTTACAGAATGTAACAAATACCACATACAATTCCATGCTATGGTTTGTTGATAATGTCAAGAGCAGGGGCAGAGCTTTCGTTCATTGTTACATCGTCAAGGACTCACTCAGCCGGTCTGCAAGTACTGAATGCCAAAGCCTCGTTGACTGGAGACTGGAGCGTGAGAACGATGAGCTTTTTGTGTGTAGCCTTCGAAGGGCAGTGAGTTGAATGGTACTTACAGAGCGTGGAAAATGGTTTGTTCTCACAAGATGTGGGATTAGTTATCGTAGGTGTGGGGTGCATTATTGTTCATAGATAATTTATGGTAGCAATCGTATCAACTGCTGTTTTGTTTAGTATTGTCGCGTGTTTATCCTTTTTAAGTAAACTGAATCCCCATTCGAAATTTGATTGACTTTCTCGTTATATTATATTTATCATCCCGAACATTAATGCCAAGAAGAAGGAGAATAAAGATATTTTTAACATTTTGTTAATAACACGTTACAATTCATATGACGCAGCAACTAAAAAACGTTTTTCAGTAAACTTAACCGAAATATTGCAGCTTTTTCTTCTTCTTGGCATTAACGTCCTCACTGGGACTGAGCCTGCTTCTCAGCTTAGTGTTCTTTAAGAGCACTTCCACAGTTATTAACTGAGAGCTTTCTATGCCAAAGTTGCCATTTTCGCATTCGTATATCGTGTGGCAGGTACGATTGTACTCTATGCCCAGGGAAGTCAAGGAAATTTCCATTACGAAAAGATCCTGGACCGACCGGGAATCCAACCCAGACACCTTCAGCATGACTTTGCTTTGTAGCCGCGGACTCTAACCACTCGGCTAACCGTGAGCGAAATCTATCTGACGACGCAAAATCGAACCGTCCTGCTTTGGCTTCACAAAGAACTACCTAGCAAGACGCTCACAAAAAATCTCCGGCAACGAAAACACGCGCGAAGCCGTGAGCAAAATCTATCGGACGACGCAAAACCGAACTGTCCTGCTTGGGCTTCACGAAGCACTACCCAACAAGACGCACAGGAAAAAAAAATCTCCGGCGACAAGAACACGCGCGAAACCGTGAGCAAAATCTATCGGACGACGCAAATCCGAACTGTCCTGCTTGGGCTTCACGAAGCACTACCCAGCAAGACGCTCCAAAACAAGAAAAAAAAATCTCCAGCGACGAAAACACGCGCGAAACCGTGAGCAAAATCTATCGGACGACGCAAATCCGAACTGTAATGCTTAGGCTTCACGAAGCACTACTCCGAAAGAGGACCACGTGATTATTGAGCTGAAACCAAATTCAGGTTAACTCCTACGTCCATTAGTCCTCTCGTGGTGTAGGGATAACGCACCGTATCTACTGAACAGGGATTCGTGGGTTCAATTCTCACCGAAAAGGCGAGTAGCTTTTTCGCAAATTTCACATCAACTTATTGTGCTTTGCAAGATAAATCCACGTAATGCGATTATCTGAAAATGTCGATATACCGTCGCAGTGATAATGAAAATCAATAAATGTTTGAGATTTAGCAAATTTGAATCATTTGTGTCCTTGAAGCACGAAAAAATCCAAGCCTACTTGAATTTTGACGTTGCGTTTGAATTGCGCGCATATCTTCTGCGCGTTACCGCCGCCGCTGGATGTGGATTTAATATAAGCGCCGCAATATCATTTTAATCAAATATGCAAAACGGCTCCATCCCATTACCCCGAACGCCATTACAACGAACGCCTATATCCCGAACGCCACTACCCCGAATGGGTCACTACCCCGAAAGTCATTACCCCGAATGGGTCATTACCCCGAACGCCATTACCCCGAATGAGCCATTACCCCGAAGAGTATGAGCTACAGTGCAATATTTTATTTCGCGGGCAAAAATGCGTCTCTAATGAAAACTGGTAATCAATGGCGCGTAAAATACGTCGGTAAAATGTTCATCATATATTTTCCCTTCTTTTATATGTCAGCTATTATTTTGAAATATTTTGTACAGCGGAGGAATTCGAACCAATAACCCTCAAAATGGCTTACTGAACAGCTGCGTGACCAGTATTTTGACTTCTTGGTGGTGTTCATATTTCAATTTTGTTTTTAAACCAATATTTTCCTTTCTTATGGATATATGTTGTTCCATAGCATCACCTTGTTACAGTGGTCATTCACGTCATAGCTGCAAACATTTCACCATAAATATGCCCTTCTTTTTTTAATTGGCTATTCCTTCGTTGGATAAGCTAGTCATTAATATTTCCATATAGAACAGTTTTTTAAAGGAATATATCCTGAAAGCATTCACTAAAGTGAATTCTATTTAGAAATTTTCCCTTTATTATTGTATTAAAACAGACAGGTCTCTTTGGGATTTGCTCGCCACTTTTATGCCATCATCATTTCTTTATTGTTTTGAAATAAAACCAATTATTTTGTGGTTATCTCATCGAAATTCAAATTAATGATCCCACAAACCAACGAAAGTTTTTACCGTAGCCGTTCAAGTTTCCATATGTTGGTAATAGATGGCAACACTGATCGATTGTTATCAAAAGAGCCAATTTTATGGGGGTGTGATATGCAAATACCAAAAAAATTTAAAAATAACAATACCGAATGTTCACCAAAGTTCAAGGAAGTGTTGCGTGTCATACAGTCGGCCGAATCACAAATGTTCATGTGGCTGGCAACACTGTTTAGGAAGAATAAAGTAAAGATCAAAACCATCAAACTTGAGCGGAACAGAAAAATATAATGCTTAGCAACATAGCAATACTCTTGATCTGTAATCCAGTTTTTCATGAAGGGTTCGAAATTTTTTTCGTAGCTGGCAACACTGCTTAAGTGAAATTGCGCCACCAGGCAGTTGCGGATACCTCAAGATCCTGACCACTTAGAAAGATGGCGTCTTCGGCAAAGTTGTTCAGTAGCTCAAGGACTTTTATTATCAAAGCTATGAGATTCAAAATTTTGCCACCAGGCGGTGCTAGTGAGCATGAAACTTTTGTTTTGCGGTTATCTTAGGATCCTAGCCACTTAGAAAGATGGCGCCTTCGGCAAAGTTGTTCAGTAGCTCAAGCGCTATCATTATTCTAACTAAGAGATTCGGAATTTTGCCACCAGGCGGCGCTAGTGAGCATAGAATTTTGTTTTGCGGATAGCTCAGGATCCTGACCACTTAGAAAGATGGCGTCTTCGGCAAAGTTGTTCAGTAGCTCAAGCGCTATCATTATTCTAACTAAGAGATTCGAAATTTTGCCACCAGGCGGCGCTAGTGAAAATAGAATTTTTGTTTTGCGGATAGCTCAGGATCCTGGCCACTTAGTAAGGTGGCGTCTTCGGCAAAGTTGTTCAGTAGCTCAAGGACAATCATTATTCTAGCCAAGAGATTCGAGATTTGACCACCAGGCGGCGCTAGTAAGCATAGAATTTTTTTTTGCGGATAGCTCAGGATCCTGATCACTTAGAAAGATGGCGTCTTCGGTAAAGTTGTTCAGTAGCTCAAGCGCTATCATTATTCTAACTAAGAGGTTCGGAATTTCGCCACCAGGCGGCGCTAGTGAGCATAGAATTTTTGTTTTGCGAATAGCTCAGGATCCTGGCCACTTAGTAAGGTGGCGTCTTCGGCAAAGTTGTTCAGTAGCTCAAGGACAATCATTATTCTAGCCAAGAGATTCGAGATTTGACCACCAGGCGGCGCTAGTAAGCATAGAATTTTTTTTTTGCGGATAGCTCAGGATTCTGATCACTTAGAAAGATGGCGTCTTCGGCAAAGTTGTTCAGTAGCTCAAGCGCTATCATTATTCTAACTAAGAGATTCGGAATTTTGCCACCAGGCGGCGCTAGTGAGCATAGAATTTTTGTTTTGCGAATAGCACAGGATCCTGACCACTTAGAAAGATGGCGTCTTCGGCGAAGTTGTTCAGTAGCTCAAGGACTATCATTATTCTAGCCAAGAGATTCGAGATTTGACCACCAGGCGGCGCTAGTAAGCATAGAATTTTTTTTTGCGGATAGCTCAGGATCCTGATCACTTAGAAAGATGGCGTCTTCGGTAAAGTTGTTCAGTAGCTCAAGCGCTATCATTATTCTAACTAAGAGATTCGGAATTTTGCCACCAGGCGGCGCTAGTGAGCATAGAATTTTTGTTTTGCGAATAGCTCAGGATCCTGGCCACTTAGAAAGATGGCGTCTTCGGCGAAGTTGTTCAGTAGCTCAAAGACTATCATTATTCTAGCCAAGAGATTCAAGATTTGGCCACCAGGCGGCGCTAGTGGGCATAGAATTTTTGTTTTGCGGATAGCTCAGGATCCTGACCACTTAGAGAGATGGCGTCTTCGGCAAAGTTGTTCAGTAGCTCAAGGACTATCATTATAAAGGTTATGAGATTCGAAATTTTGCCACCAGGCGGCGCTAGTGAGCATAGAATTTTTGTTTTGCGGATAGCTCAGGATCCTGGCCACTTAGAAAGATGGCGTTTTCGGCAAAGTTGTTGAGTAGCTCAAGGACTATCATTATTCTCGCCAAAAGATTCGAGATTTGGCCACCAGGCGGCGCTAGTGAGCATAGAATTTTTGTTTTGCGGATAGCTCAGGATCCTGACCACTTAGAAAGATGGCGTCTTCGGCAAAGTTGTTCAGTAGCTCAAGCGCTATCATTATTCTAACTAAGAGATTCGAAATTTTGCCACCAGGCGGCGCTAGTGAGCATAGAATTTTTGTTTTGCGGATAGCTCAGGATCCTGGCCACTTAGAAAGATGGCGTCTTCGGCAAAGTTGTTCAGTAACTCAAGGACTATCATTATTCTAACTAAGAGATTCGAAATTTTGCCACCAGGCGGCGCTAGTGAGCATAGAATTTTTGTTTTGCGGATAGCTCAGGATCCTGGCCACTTAGTAAGATAGCGTCTTCGACAAAGTTGTTCAGTAACTCAAGGACTATCATTATAAAGGTTATGAGATTCGAAATTTTGCCACCAGGCGGCGCTAGTGAGCATAGAATTTTTGTTTTGCGGATAGCTCAGGATCCTGGCCACTTAGAAAGATGGCGTTTTCGGCAAAGTTGTTGAGTAGCTCAAGGACTATCATTATTCTCGCCAAAAGATTCGAGATTTGGCCACCAGGCGGCGCTAGTGAGCATAGAATTTTTGTTTTGCGGATAGCTCAGGATCCTGACCACTTAGAAAGATGGCGTCTTCGGCAAAGTTGTTCAGTAGCTCAAGCGCTATCATTATTCTAACTAAGAGATTCGAAATTTTGCCACCAGGCGGCGCTAGTGAGCATAGAATTTTGTTTTGCGGATAGCTCAGGATCCTGGCCACTTAGAAAGATGGCGTCTTCGGCAAAGTTGTTCAGTAGCTCAAGCGCTATCATTATTCTAACTAAGAGATTCGGAATTTTGCCACCAGGCGGCGCTAGTGAGCATAGAATTTTTGTTTTCCGGATAGCTCAGGATCCTGGCCACATAGAAAGATGGCGTTTTCGGCTAAGTTGTTCAGTAGCTCAAGGACTATCATTATTCTAGCCAAGAGATTCGAGATTTGGCCACCAGGCGGCGCTAGTGAGCATAGAATTTTTGTTTTGCGGATAGCTCAGGATCCTGGCCACTTAGAAAGATGGCGTCTTCGGCAAAGTTGTTCAGTAGCTCAAGGACTATCATTATTCCAGCCAAGAGATTCGAAATTTTGCCACCAGGCGGCGCTAGTGAGCATAGAATTTTTTGTTTTGCGGATAGCTCAGGATCCTGACCACTTAGAGAGATGGCGTCTTCGGCAAAGTTGTTCAGTAGCTCAAGGACTATCATTATAAAGGTTATGAGATTCGAAATTCCGCCACCAGGCGGCGCTAGTGAGCATAGAATTTTTGTTTTGCGGATAGCTCAGGATCCTGGCCACTTAGAAAGATGGCGTTTTCGGCAAAGTTGTTGAGTAGCTCAAGGACTATCATTATTCTCGCCAAAAGATTCGAGATTTGGCCACCAGGCGGCGCTAGTGAGCATAGAATTTTTGTTTTGCGGATAGCTCAGGATCCTGATCACTTAGAAAGATGGCGTCTTCGGCAAAGTTGTTCAGTAGCTCAAGCGCTATCATTATTCTAACTAAGAGATTCGAAATTTTGCCACCAGGCGGCGCTAGTGAGCATAGAATTTTTGTTTTGCGGATAGCTCAGGATCCTGGCCACTTAGAAAGATGGCGTCTTCGGCAAAGTTGTTCAGTAACTCAAGGACTATCATTATTCTAACTAAGAGATTCGAAATTTTGCCACCAGGCGGCGCTAGTGAGCATAGAATTTTTGTTTTGCGGATAGCTCAGGATCCTGGCCACTTAGTAAGATAGCGTCTTCGGCAAAGTTGTTCAGTAACTCAAGGACTATCATTATAAAGGTTATGAGTTTCGAAATTTTGCCACCAGGCGGCGCTAGTGAGCATAGAATTTTTGTTTTGCGGATAGCTCAGGATCCTGGCCACTTAGAAAGATGGCGTTTTCGGCAAAGTTGTTGAGTAGCTCAAGGACTATCATTATTCTCGCCAAAAGATTCGAGATTTGGCCACCAGGCGGCGCTAGTGAGCATAGAATTTTTGTTTTGCGGATAGCTCAGGATCCTGACCACTTAGAAAGATGGCGTCTTCGGCAAAGTTGTTCAGTAGCTCAAGCGCTATCATTATTCTAACTAAGAGATTCGAAATTTTGCCACCAGGCGGCGCTAGTGAGCATAGAATTTTTGTTTTGCGGATAGCTCAGGATCCTGGCCACTTAGAAAGATGGCGTCTTCGGCAAAGTTGTTCAGTAACTCAAGGACTATCATTATTCTAACTAAGAGATTCGAAATTTTGCCACCAGGCGGCGCTAGTGAGCATAGAATTTTTGTTTTGCGGATAGCTCAGGATCCTGGCCACTTAGTAAGATAGCGTCTTCGGCAAAGTTGTTCAGTAACTCAAGGACTATCATTATAAAGGTTATGAGTTTCGAAATTTTGCCACCAGGCGGCGCTAGTGAGCATAGAATTTTTGTTTTGCGGATAGCTCAGGATCCTGGCCACTTAGAAAGATGGCGTTTTCGGCAAAGTTGTTGAGTAGCTCAAGGACTATCATTATTCTCGCCAAAAGATTCGAGATTTGGCCACCAGGCGGCGCTAGTGAGCATAGAATTTTTGTTTTGCGGATAGCTCAGGATCCTGACCACCTAGAAAGATGGCGTCTTCGGCAAAGTTGTTCAGTAGCTCAAGCGCTATCATTATTCTAACTAAGAGATTCGAAATTTTGCCACCAGGCGGCGCTAGTGAGCATAGAATTTTTGTTTTGCGGATAGCTCAGGATCCTGGCCACTTAGAAAGATGGCGTCTTCGGCAAAGTTGTTCAGTAACTCAAGGACTATCATTATTCTAACTAAGAGATTCGAAATTTTGCCACCAGGCGGCGCTAGTGAGCATAGAATTTTTGTTTTGCGGATAGCTCAGGATCCTGGCCACTTAGTAAGATAGCGTCTTCGGCAAAGTTGTTCAGTAACTCAAGGACTTTCATTATTCTAGCCAAGAGATTCGAGATTTGACCACCAGGCGGCGCTAGTAAGCATAGAATTTTTTTTTTTGCGGATAGCTCAGGATCCTGATCACTTAGAAAGATGGCGTCTTCGGCAAAGTTGTTCAGTAGCTCAAGCGCTATCATTATTCTAACTAAGAGGTTCGGAATTTCGCCACCAGGCGGCGCTAGTGAGCATAGAATTTTTGTTTTGCGAATAGCTCAGGATCCTGGCCACTTAGTAAGGTGGCGTCTTCGGCAAAGTTGTTCAGTAGCTCAAGGACAATCATTATTCTAGCCAAGAGATTCGAGATTTGACCACCAGGCGGCGCTAGTAAGCATAGAATTTTTTTTTTGCGGATAGCTCAGGATTCTGATCACTTAGAAAGATGGCGTCTTCGGCAAAGTTGTTCAGTAGCTCAAGCGCTATCATTATTCTAACTAAGAGATTCGGAATTTTGCCACCAGGCGGCGCTAGTGAGCATAGAATTTTTGTTTTGCGAATAGCACAGGATCCTGACCACTTAGAAAGATGGCGTCTTCGGCGAAGTTGTTCAGTAGCTCAAGGACTATCATTATTCTAGCCAAGAGATTCAAGATTTGGCCACCAGGCGGCGCTAGTGGGCATAGAATTTTTGTTTTGCGGATAGCTCAGGATCCTGGCCACATAGAAAGATGGCGTTTTCGGCAAAGTTGTTCAGTAGCTCAAGGACTATCATTATTCTCGCCAAGAGATTCGAGATTTGGCCACCAGGCGGCGCTAGTGAGCATAGAATTTTTGTTTTGCGGATAGCTCAGGATCCTGATCACTTAGAAAGATGGCGTCTTCGGCAAAGTTGTTCAGTAGCTCAAGCGCTATCATTATTCTAACTAAGAGATTCGGAATTTTGCCACCAGGCGGCGCTAGTGAGCATAGAATTTTTGTTTTCCGGATAGCTCAGGATCCTGGCCACATAGAAAGATGGCGTTTTCGGCAAAGTTGTTCAGTAGCTCAAGGACTATCATTATTCTCGCCAAGAGATTCGAGATTTGGCCACCAGGCGGCGCTAGTGAGCATATAATTTTTGTTTTGCGGATAGCTCAGGATCCTGGCCACTTAGAAAGATGGCGTCTTCGGCAAAGTTGTTCAGTAGCTCAAGGACTATCATTATTCCAGCCAAGAGATTCGAAATTTTGCCACCAGGCGGCGCTAGTGAGCATAGAATTTTTTGTTTTGCGGATAGCTCAGGATCCTGACCACTTAGGAAGATGGCGTCTTGAGCAAAGTTGTTCAGTAGCTCAAGGACTATCATTATTCTAGCCACGAGATTCGAGATTTTGCCACCAGACGGCGCTAGTGAGCGGATCCTGATATACCTAAAAAACAAAAGTTCTATGCTCACAAGCGCCGCCTAGTGGCAGAATTTTGAATCTAATAGCTTCTATAATGATAGCGCTTGAGCTACTGAAAAACTTTGCCGAAGGCGCCATCTTTCTAAGTGGCTTAGATCCTTAGATAACCGCAAAACAAAAGTTTGATGCTTACTAGCGCCCCATGGTGGCAAAATTTTGAATCTCATAGCTTTTATAATGATAGCGCTTGAGCTACTGAACAACTTTGCCGAAGGCGCCATCTTTCTAAGTGGTCAGGATCCTGAGCTATCCGGAAAACAAAAATTCTATGCTCAATAGCGCCGCCTGGTGGCAAAATCTCAAATCTCTTGACTAGAATAATGATAGTCCTTGAGCTACTGAATAACTTTGCCGAAGACGCCATCTTTCTAAGTGGCCAGGATCCTGAGCTATCCGCAAAACAAAAGTTTCATGCTTACTAGCGCCGCCTGGTGGCAAAATTCTGAACCTCATAGTGTTTATAATGATAGTCCTTGAGCTACTGAACAACTTTGTCGAAAACGGCATCTCTCTTAGTGGTCAGGAGCGCCGCCTGGTGGCAAAATTCTGAATCTCATAGCTTTTTTTTTTGTCCTCTGTGGGGACATGATACCACTGCGACCATTAAGTTGATCTATTGTGGTGTTATCCTCTTTGTTTTTGCTGTACTGTAGAAATATGTTTCTATATGAAGTAACTATCTCCACAGCTATTGGCGTGCATCCCAATCAGGTACTACGTTTCGAATAAAATGTAGTACCTGTTTTGGATGATAGAACTGAATTTCATTAGGCTCTAGCAAGCCTTTATCTAAATATCTACAACGCTTGTGGTATAGTGCAACACACTTGCACAACAAATGTTCAGTGCTTTCGCTTTCTAATTTACAGAAACGACACATATCTTCTGGCAATTTACCTATAATTTTAAGGTAACGTTTGCTGGGGCAGTGGCCAGTTAATAAGCCAGTATAAGTACTTAGATCGTGTTTATTGAGGTTTAACAACCTCTGTGTTTGATAGGCATCTGGTTCAATGAATCGTTTGGACTGACGAGAGTCCATTGCGTTCTTCCAGTTTAGTTTAATTTTTGCCTTCATCCAGCTCTTTAATTGCATTTTCAGAGCACAAGAGGCCATTCCGAAGAACGGTTGAGGCCCTATAAATTGCATGGAAGAACCTTGTTTTGCTAACTGATCAGCTTTTTCATTTCCTTCTATTCCGCAATGGCCAGGAACCCAATATAGATTAACCTTATTACGATAGGACAACTGCTGCAGTAGCTTGGAACACTCCCAAACAAGTCTTGATGTGTAAGTTCTAGACTTCAAAGCGTTCAAGGCTGCTTTGCTATCCGAACAAATACATATATTAGCATTCCGGTAGCGCCTTTTAAGACAAATGTCAGCGCATTCAAGAATGGCATAAATTTTGGCCTGAAAAACTGTTGGCCAACTTCCCAGTGCATAAGATACATTTACTCCTGGGCCAAACACTCCTGACCCTACCATGTTATCTTGTTTTGAACCATCAGTGAAAAAAATTCATGATCCAGATCGGAAATTTGGTCCTCCTGTGTCCCAATCCTGGCGAGTTACATCAGCAACCCAAAAACGATGATCAAAAAAGTTACGCTTCAACATATAATCTTCGTTCACTAAGTACACTGGACTTATTTTGAAGTGCTTCAATATAGTCATATGTCCTTTTAGTTCACTATCAGCGCTATCTATGGACCTTCTGACTCTGATAGCACTCTTAACTGCATCCATTTGTATATAGTCATGAAGTGGAAGAAGATTTAACATTGCGTTCAACGCATTTGAAGGGGTGTTTCGTATTGCCCCAGTAATTGAAATAGTAGCAAGCCTTTGTAGTTTATTTAACTTAGCTTGAGTAGCGACTTGTTTGGTTTTTTCCCACCAAAAAATTGATGCGTATGAAATAATGGGTTTAACAATGGCCGAATAGATCCAGCATATCATCTTCGGTTTCAGACCCCATTTTTTACCAAAGGTTCTTTTGCAGCCCCAGAAAGCATTTCTTGCTTTTTCTATCTGTTGTTCTATATGCTTATTCCAAACAAGCTTACAATCTAATACAACACCTACAAATTTGGCACTAAGAGATAAGGATAGTTTAGTATCTCCTATTTTGAGAGCTGAAATGCAGACTTTACGTTTTCTTGTAAACGGTACTATTGTAGTTTTATCAGGATTTATACTTAATCCTTCATTATTGCACCATGCTAAGGTTAAGTTGAGTGCTGTTTGCATTCGCTCGGAAACAGTTTTATCGAATTTTCCGCGGACTATAATAATAATATCATCTGCAAATCCAATTATTTCGAATCCTTGAAGCTTTAGCTTTACAAGTAGGTCATCAACAATCAGAGACCAGAGAAGAGGAGAGAGAACTCCCCCTTGCGGACAGCCTTGAACAGCTGTTACCTTTACAACTGAATCTCCTAGATATGCTGATATTTCCCTTCTAGATAGCATCTCTTCTATCCACTCAATCATTTTTTCAGGGAAATCTCGATTTCTCATGGCGTTTTTCATCGATGTAAAACTAGCGTTGTCAAACGCGCCTTCTACATCGAGAAAAGCAGCCAATAGTATCACCTTAGTGTCAAAAGTTTTTTCAATTTTTGAAACCAGCGAATGTAGAGCTGAAAGTGTCGACTTACCAGTCTGATAAGCGAATTGAGCTCTACTTAATGGCTTATTTTTAAGTATATTTGATTTAATGTACTCATCTATAAGCTTTTCCATTATTTTTAAAAATATTGATGTAAGACTTATTGGCCTAAATGATTTTGGCACTGTTTTATCTTTTTTATTAGATTTCGGTATAATCACTACCCGGACTTGCCTCCATTTAGTTGGAAGATATCCCAGAAGAAAGCTAGATTTGAATAGAGTCATTAGAATAGGGATAATAGTTTCCTTGCACTTTTGAAGATGCGCCGGAAAAATCCCATCTAAACCAGGTGTTCTGAAAGATTCGAAAGAATCCAATGCCCATTCAATCTTAGAATATGTAAAAATATCTGCAACCTCTATATTGGATCTATCAGATCCATTTAAAGAGGTACTGATATCTTGATTTCTTGATCGATTTGTTATGGGGATGGATCCAGGAAAATGAGTTTTCACCATTAATTCCAAACTTTCTTGTGTATCTGCAGTGTAGGACCCATCGTCCTTTTTTAACGTACCTAGACCATTATTATGATCCTTAGAAAGAACTTTCCGAAGTCTTGCAGCTTCATGAGAACTTTCTATGCCTTCGCACATGTATCTCCAATTTTTACGCTTTGATCTTCTTATTTCTTTATTATAATTGGTTAAGGCCTCTTTATACAGAGACCAATTTCTTGATAATTTTGCCCGATTGAATTGTTTTCGAGCATTTTTTCGTAGCTTCTCTAACCGGTAGTTCCACCAAGGAACATCTTTACAAGTAGATCGTTCTTTTGCTGGACAGCTTTCATTGTAAGCATTAATGATGGAAGAAGTTAAGCAGTCGGCTGCCTTTTCTAGTTCCAAATATGAATTTATCGTGTCAGAAATGGATTCCTTTTGGTATTTAAGTCGAGAACAAAATAATTCCCAGTTTGTTTTCCGTGGGTCTCTGAAAGTTTCTCTTAATATATCTTTTGCGCAGAATTCAAATAAAATTTGCTTATGGTCTGATAAAGATATTTCGTCAGATACATGCCAATTGTTTATATTATCTGAGAGTTTTGAACTACAAAGAGTTAAGTCCAATACTTCCTCTCGTATAGCATTGGAAAATGTTGGAGAATTACCCTTATTGCATATATCTATGTCATTCTGAGATACGTAGTCAAAGAGTAACTCACCTCTACTGTTGATTCCTGTGCTGCTCCATATAGTGTGATGCGCATTTGCGTCACATCCGATGATAAATGCTTTGTTTTGTTTTTTGCAGTGAGACACAAAAGCTGCAACTTCCGGAGGAGGTACTTCATCAACATCGCCAAGAAAATAAGCGGATGCGACATACACAATCGTTTTTCCTTTTGCAGTTGGCACCTCTAGGGAAATAGCAGCAATATCTCTTCCGATGAATTCTGAAATTGGTGTGAATTTAACGTTACAGTTGAGTAGAATTGCAGCTCTAGGAGCGAGCTGCGTATTATCATAAATCAACTTACATCCAGTAGTTTGTAATCCTAAAATTGTATGTTTTTTTGTCCATGGCTCTTGTAGAAGAGCCACGTCCAGTTTGCCTTTGATAAACGTTTTGCTCAAAATTGCAGAAGCAGCCTTTGCATGATGAAGGTTTTCTTGTATAAATTTTATGCTTCTTTTGGTCATTTCTCTTAAATTATTTGTTTTGATTTGCAGGCAGTTTATCCGCCTCTTTTTTAAGTGTTTGTTTGTGGGATTCTATCTGGCGGTATTCCAAATTGTTGTTCCTTTTTTTAGTATGATCCGGTTGAGAAATAGAGTGTACCACAGTGCTTTTATCATTATTTTTCTCCTTGGAATGTGGAGAGCATTGATTGACGATAGTGGTACTCGTAGTTAGAGTGTAGTGTGCATTGTTTTCATCACTTTTTAATGTGTTGTCCACCCCTATTGGGCCAGGCTCGCTCATCTCAACGTCTCTAGCTCCTTCTAAATGTTGTCTGGATTTACTTGTTTTATCCTTACTTGCTTTTTCTTCGTTATCTTCAATAACTTCAGCCTTCGAATTTCTTTTCCTTATATAGGCCACTCCGAATTTGTAAAACTTGCAATTTTCCAGAGACTTCATGGAAACGGCATCAACAGTGAAAATGAGTTCCACGTGATGCTGTTTGACCGTATATCTCTTAAGAATCCTCCAAGCATCGACTATTAAGTCTTCATTCTGACTTTCTATAAAAGCTAAGATTTCTTCGTTAGAATCCTGTTCACTGCGTGGAAAGAATCCTACTAATATTTCAGGCCGGGGTATGTCTTTTTCTTCAACTGCAATAAGGCTTGCATTCTCCCATGGTTTGATATTGGAGATTTTAGCCTTTAGCCAGTTGACTGTGTCCTGGTTTTTGCAGATAATGATCATATGCCCTGGTCTGAACAAACAATTGTCGAATTTAAGTTTAATTGGTTCCTTCCTTTGTTCAGCAACTTTTTTAAGAATAGCATTTTGAATAATGACCAATTGTTGGGTAGTAAATTCTGTGTTAGGAAAGCCTTCGGGAAGGATGCCAATTCTAGTACAGTTCACTACTTCTGAGAACAATGGTTTATTGAGTCTGTTGTTTCCCTCAGCCTCTTTAGGATCTAACGAGACGCCGCCCTTTGAAGCTTGTTCAAGTCTCTGTTGAACTGAGGACTTTGCTTTAGAAGACTGTCCTCTTACAACTTGACGAGCAAGCTTTTTGGGCGGATTTGTGTCGCTAGATGTAGATTCACTTAGGTCTGCATTTCTGCGACGCTTAGATGGATCGGGTTGCACCACGCGGAATGGGGTTTCCGCTAATATACGATCTTCATTTGGACTATGTCCATGTGCTACGAGGTATTTAAACCTTTTCTTGCCAGCTCCATTGAGACGTTTCTGCTTTTTATCACTTGTAGCTACAGCGGTTGATGGTAGCTTACTGCAACCTTTTTCATCTCCATTGTTAGTAGAGTTAAGTGTAGCGATAGAAGCTTCCATCTGCTTTTCCTCTACAGTATTTTGTAAAGAATCCTTGTTCGATTCCATAATAACAGATGACGATAGTAGAGTGACATTAATCCCATCATCATAGTCATCATCATCTACATACATGTCTTCCCGATCAGGAGTGTTAAGAATTGATGAGGAACAGGAGCTTACTCCCTCCAACGATTCTTTCTCGATTAAGTCATTTTCTCTAGTAAATTCCATTGTACGCCGTACTTGAGCTCTGTAACAGTGAGGAATACTATATGTACTTTAATGTTGCAAAATTTATGTTTAATTGTTTGTCGTACGTATATGTGCATTAATTTTCTTATTTTTATTGTTATTATTGTGAAGAACGTTTATTTAGGAAAAAAGAACAAGTTAAAAACGCTGACATAAGAAAAGCAATATGTACAGTAGCAATAAACAAAAAAGAAAACAAAAAAAAATAATATAAATAAAATAAATAAATATATTGAAAAAAAAAACAAAATAAAATAAAAATTAAAATTTAATAAAAAAAAATAATATTAATAAAAAAAAAATAATAAAACAAAAAAAAAAGTCAATAATTTAATAAGTACACAAATAAAGAAAAAAAAATTTAGAGAAAAATGATGATAAAATAAAATAAAGACAAAATTAAATAAATAAATAAAAACTATTGGAGAAAACAAATTATTTTAATATTAATTTCTTTCTCACTGCACACTGTCTTTTTTTCATGTCAAACAAATCAAAAATTGGGAAACACTGACACATATAATTTAGTAGCACTTTATTGTACGGATTTTAATGATTTATTTGTAGCTATCACAGAGTACTTCTTTTCGGAATATTAGCACTATTAGGACCGATTACTATATCCTTATTAAGCAATAAATTCTTTCAACTGCATTTATATTTGCAGCAGATACATCATAGTATGCACCGTATAAATATCATGCGCAATCACTATGCTTACAACGAAACTTGCATGCAAGGCTCAATACTAAGACAGCCTCTCTCAATCGCAGCCTCTATTGGATTGCTTTTATACCTTTGTATGTACCGCCATAGTACTTTCACCGAGCACTTTATTTGGCACTAATAATCAATTAATTATTATTATTAAAAATGCATGCTCCTACCTTACTGCACTAGAACCACTCAAAACACCAACAAATCTCACTGTTAAACAGTTACGCGCGAATTTACCGGCGGTTTACACTATGAAAATCAGCGAAAGTATAACGTGGGCGATAGTAGTCGAACACAGTAATATAGCCATCTCATAGCTTTTATAATGATAGTCTTTGAGCTAGTGAACAACTTTGCCGAAGACGCCATCTTTCTAAGTGGTCAGGATCCTGAGCTATCCGGAAAACAAAAATTCTATGCTCAATAGCGCCACCTGGTGGCGAAATCTCGAATCTCTTGGCTAGAATAATGACAGTCCTTGAGCTACTGAACAACTTTGCCGAAGACGCCATCTTTCTAAGTGGTCAGGATCCTGAGATATCCGCAAAACAAAAATTATATGCTCACTAGCGCCACCTGGTGGCAAAATTTTGAACCTCATAGCGTTTATAATGATAGTCCTTGAGCTACTGAACAACTTTGTCGAAGACGCCATCTTTCTATGTGGCCAGGATCCTGAGCAATCCGCAAAACAAAAGTTTCATGCTCACTAGCGCCGCCTGGTGGCAAAATTTTGAACCTCATAGCGCTTATAATGATAGTCCTTGAGCTACTGAACAACTTTGTCGAAGACGCCATCTCTCTAAGTGGTCAGGATCCTGAGCTATCCGCAAAACAAAAGTTCTATGCTCACTAGCGCCACCTAGTGGCAGAATTCCGCAATTGAATGACCCCATATGTTAGCCCTTGAACTACTGAACAATTATGCTGAACATCATGATCCTCTATTTTGAATACTTTTCAAGATAATGATCATTTATAAAAACGGTCGTTAATCTGAATTTCGGTCGTAAAAAAGTGGTCGGAAAAAGAACCGTCGGTAAAAAAACGGTCGTAAAAAGAGGTTGGAGTGTACAAGTGTATTAATGTTTCCTTGCTATAGCGGAACGGTTGTCTTTCAGGTTGGTCTTTAAGCGGGTTCCATAGAACAACCATTGCAACGACTATATCATGGCGATCCTACATCACCATCGTTTACCATCGTTTTAAAATCTTTAAGAACATCTCAATGCTAGTAGCCCAACACCTACAAAAATGAGTAGAGGAAGTGGGTACCAACATCCAATAAGAGACTTTACTGCATCCTAATTCTGTGCATATTATAGCTATTTATTTCATAATAAATTCACCCTTCTTTTCGAAATAGGCTGTTCTTCAGAGCATTGCAATGTGGTTGTGTGAATCTCACCAAAATTAGAGGACAAATCTGAACAAAACTCAGTATGTAAAAATTATTTGCTGAAAAACTAGCTGCTTTTTCATCTTCTAATATTTGAAAAATACATTGTTGAACCAAACTCGTTAAATACTCATAAGAAATCGTACAATTATCTCCCGCTCTCTAAATGTTATGCATTCGGGGTAGTGGTGTTCGGGGTAATGACTCTTTCGGCGTTTTTCTCCATGGCCTATTTAATACACAAGTACGCTACGATAAAAAACGATTAAAAGATCATTATTTTAGAAACTTGACGAACAATTCCAAACAGTGATTCATCTTGCTCCATAATTTTGGACGGCGTTTGATGAGTCAGCCTTTATTGAATTAACTTTTAACAAAAATGTAATAATTCTCTCTCTCTGTTCGTCTCAGCTTTATAAGCACAAAGAATTAAAAAGGGCATTGGATCAATCCAAAGCTCTTTTATTTAACCTGTATCCATTTTTATTGTGGTAGTAACATATCGTTCAGAAAAAAAAACAATGCTCTATGCGAAAAAAAATTGATAATCAAAATGTTTTTTTTTACTGAAAAGTCTTTCTATTGACTGTTTAACGATTTGGAGGTTGTTTGGCAATTTGGTGGTTAAAATCCCCTCCAAACACTAGCGATTTTGCGGTGGGATGTTGACGTTGATGACGAATAGAAAATGGCAAAACTTTGTAATTACGTTCAAAACTTGCCCCTTCACTTATCTTGGCACGGGTTACCCTACATTCTCATTTTAAAAATCCGCTGGTTCAGGCATACCATAAACCAGTTCTATAATTTAAATAATCTATGATTAGTCATTTCGATCATTATGGTTCAGAGTTATTTCAAGATTTATATTTTATCATCAAAACGTGTTCATTTGGCAAAAATTAATATTCCAATTATCTATATACGATTAAAAAAGTTAAAACTAGATTTTTTTAGGATGTGTAAAAATTTTATGTACGTTGTAATTCATACAACATTGTTGTATTGGTCGAGAAGAGTCCGATTTTGTGTGACTTTATGTTGGAGAGTATAATTTTGTTTTGTCATTCAAGCTATTTTGAAACCTGAATCGTCTCTGCATAATAAGAATCTCATGTTATCATAAAAAAATATTATAAGCTGTAAATTGAATAGTCGTTCCTTCAACTTTAGCTACTTACAGAATAAACGTCAGTACGGCTTCTCCAGACGAAGGCATTTCGATCCACCGACGAACCCGCCATTGCTGTACCGAGAAGATTAGAGTATCAGGCGCACTTCAGATTCCATTCACCCCCACCTTTGTAACAATAACATCCAACAGTTATGACAAAGAATGGCGGCAAACAAACTGTGCTCATCACTCATCACGGGTAGAAACAGGCGTACCGAATAAAGTATACACCGGGGAGAGTTCTCAATGGCTCTCAATAAGCGCCGCACAAACACAAATAGCCTGCGCCTACCTTTGGAGGAAAATGCTAAAGTTCGAGCCGCGATAATTTCCCATTTTCGCCGAAGAAAGGTAGCGAATGCTGCTTCTGACGTGTAACGATTCGTCGGAAACCAAGCGGATAAGCTTCTCCACATTCTGGGTAGTATTCTTCCCGGGTCACTGGCGGATCAGTGACGCTTGACGGAAATTTACGGGAGTGGATTGATTGTGCGAACAAAAATGGGCATTTCATAAACTGATAATAAGATAGGCATGTCTGTGAGATATGTCAAGTGCATAGCGTAGTATTATCTGATTTACATAATTAATCTTATTCACTATGTTATTGTTTGATTCGACTTGAGGTTCTGTTTTCTATCTTACTGCCTGTTTTTTTTTCATTGTCAGTTTTATTACTTCATTGTTACTTATTGTTTGTCCCTTAGCCTAGTTTTGTCCATTGTGTCTTCTTACTTTTTTATTTTAATACTACTTCGTGCTTCATAATCTCACATTTTCTTCTTGCATGTTTAATGATCTGCCTTTTTTCAATTGAAGAATAGATTTACTCCATTCAACCAAATCTTAACTTCCATTTTCCTACGCATGATTATAAAAATTATCGCTATAATTAAAAGATTCAATTAATGTGAAACATTTGCAGGGTGAGTTAACCGAAAGATCCCAATGTTTCAACTACTATTGATTCTTAAATCTTCCTTCACCCTTAGCCCCAGATCGGGACGAATGTCCTCTTGCAGACCCTCTCCCCGTCGCATCTCTACCTCTTCCTGTCTTCAATGGTGGTTTAGCCATCACAGGCTCCAATGCATTCAAACGGTCCGATGGATGCTCTTCAAAACGAATAACTGTAGTTCTAGGATAGGCAATGACCCGAGTTTCCTGATGCTGCGCTATCTCATCTGCACTGTCGGTCTCTTCGTCCGACGAAGATTCTTCCGCCATTCGAGCCTCTTGCGATGGCTGTTCCTCAATGGGAACCTTCATAGCGTCCCAATCGAAAAGATCCAACAACTTACGATATGTTTTATCCCTGGAACGAACAATGTCCTGATACGACGCCTGCCGATGAACTACGAGCACTTCGACATCCCTGGCACAATCCGGTTCGGAGTGCACAACGTTAGTGGTCCACTGATCATCTTCGGAAAGCGACTTAAAGTATCTGACAACGGATGGATGCTGATGGATGCTGTTGAGGGTCAATGGCTGTGTTGGTGCTGGATAAGCTAGACAACGTCCACGGCTCTGCCTCACGGAAAGACCAGGTCGACGGCTAATTGCAGAACGTTGGAGTCTTTTGGAACATATTTCCTATTATCAGCCACTTTAAAATACAAAATCCATCAGGTCATTTAATTTGCAGTTATTATACACTTACTTGGAGTAATTGAATAATTGGAATGATATCAAAAACAAAAAACAAGAAGAACAGGACAATGAATAGAAATCACACAGTTGATCTCAACATCCATTACAAGTGTACCAATAGGGCCCTAACTATCTCAAAATCCATTCCAAATCCAATCCAATTCCAATTCAAATCAATCTAAATCCAATCCAAATCCAATCCAAATCCAATCAAATCCAATCAAATCCAACCAAATCCAATCCAAATCCAATCCAAATCCAACAAATCCAATCCAAATCCAATCCAAAATCCAATCCAAATCCAATCCAAATCCAATCCAAATCCAATCCAAATCCAATCCAAATCCAATCCAAATCCAATCCAAATCCAATCCAAATCCAATCCAAATCCAATCCAAATCCAATCCAAATCCAATCCAAATCCAATCCAAATCCAATCCAAATCCAATCCAAATCCAATCCAAATCCAATCCAAATCCAATCCAAATCCAATCCAAATCCAATCCAAATCCAATCCAAATCCAATCCAAATCCAATCCAAATCCAATCCAAATCCAATCCAAATCCAATCCAAATCCAATCCAAATCCAATCCAAATCCAATCCAAATCCAATCCAAATCCAATCCAAATCCAATCCAAATCCAATCCAAATCCAATCCAAATCCAATCCAAATCCAATCCAAATCCAATCCAAATCCAATCCAAATCCAATCCAAATCCAATCCAAATCCAATCCAATCCAAATCCAATCCAAATCCAATCCAAATCCAATCCAAATCCAATCCAAATCCAATCCAAATCCAATCCAAATCCAATCCAAATCCAATCCAAATCCAATCCAAATCCAATCCAAATCCAATCCAAATCCAATCCAAATCCAATCCAAATCCAATCCAAATCCAATCCAAATCCAATCCAAATCCAATCCAAATCCAATCCAAATCCAATCCAAATCCAATCAAATCCAATCCAAATCCAATCCAAATCCAATCCAAATCCAATCCAAATCCAATCCAAATCCAATCCAAATCCAATCCAAATCCAATCCAAATCCAATCCAAATCCAATCCAAATCCAATCCAAATCCAATCCAAATCCAATCCAAATCCAATCCAAATCCAATCCAAATCCAATCCAAATCCAATCCAAATCCAATCCAAATCCAATCCAAATCCAATCCAAATCCAATCCAAATCCAATCCAAATCCAATCCAAATCCAATCCAAATCCAATCCAAATCCAATCCAAATCCAATCCAAATCCAATCCAAATCCAATCCAAATCCAATCCAAATCCAATCCAAATCCAATCCAAATCCAATCCAAATCCAATCCAAATCCAATCCAAATCCAATCCAATCCAATCCAAATCCAATCCAAATCCAATCCACCAAATCCAATCCAAATCCAATCCAAATCCAATCCAAATCCAATCCAAATCCAATCCAAATCCAATCCAAATCCAATCCAAATCCAATCCAAATCCAATCCAAATCCAATCCAAATCCAATCCAAATCCAATCCAAATCCAATCCAAATCCAATCCAAATCCAATCCAAATCCAATCCAAATCCAATCCAAAATCCAATCCAAATCCAATCCAAATCCAATCCAAATCCAATCCAAATCCAATCCAAATCCAATCCAAATCCAATCCAAATCCAATCCAAATCCAATCCAAATCCAATCCAATCCAATCCAAATCCAATCCAAATCCAATCCAAATCCAATCCAATCCAATCCAATCCAAATCCAATCCAAATCCAATCCAAATCCAATCCAAATCCAATCCAAATCCAATCCAAATCCAAATCCAATCCAAATCCAATCCAAATCCAATCCAAATCCAATCCAAATCCAATCCAAATCCAATCCAAATCCAATCCAAATCCAATCCAAATCCAATCCAAATCCAATCCAAATCCAATCCAAATCCAATCCAAATCCAATCCAAATCCAATCCAAATCCAATCCAAATCCAATCCAAATCCAATCCAAATCCAATCCAAATCCAATCCAAATCCAATCCAAATCCAATCCAAATCCAATCCAAATCCAATCCAAATCCAATCCAAATCCAATCAAATCCAATCCAAAATCCAATCCAATCCAATCCAAATCCAATCCAAATCCAATCCAAATCCAATCCAAATCCAATCCAAATCCAATCCAAATCCAATCCAAATCCAATCCAAATCCAATCCAAATCCAATCCAAATCCAATCCAAATCCAATCCAAATCCAATCCAAATCCAATCCAAATCCAATCCAAATCCAATCCAAATCCAATCCAAATCCAATCCAAATCCAATCCAAATCCAATCCAAATCCAATCCAAATCCAATCCAAATCCAATCCAATCCAAATCCAATCCAAATCCAATCCAAATCCAATCCAAATCCAATCCAAATCCAATCCAAATCCAATCCAAATCCAATCCAAATCCAATCCAAATCCAATCCAAATCCAATCCAAATCCAATCCAAATCCAATCCAAATCCAATCCAAATCCAATCCAAATCCAATCCAAATCCAATCCAAATCCAATCCAAATCCAATCCAAATCCAATCCAAATCCAATCCAAATCCAATCCAAATCCAATCCAAATCCAATCCAAATCCAATCCAAATCCAATCCAAATCCAATCCAAATCCAATCCAAATCCAATCCAAATCCAATCCAAATCCAATCCAAATCCAATCCAAATCCAATCCAAATCCAATCCAAATCCAATCCAAATCCAATCCAAATCCAATCCAAATCCAATCCAAATCCAATCCAAATCCAATCCAAATCCAATCCAAATCCAATCCAAATCCAATCCAAATCCAATCCAAATCCAATCCAAATCCAATCCAAATCCAATCCAAATCCAATCCAAATCCAATCCAAATCCAATCCAAATCCAATCAAATCCAATCCAAATCCAATCCAAATCCAATCCAAATCCAATCCAAATCCAATCCAAATCCAATCCAAATCCAATCCAAATCCAATCCAAATCCAATCCAAATCCAATCCAAATCCAATCCAAATCCAATCCAAATCCAATCCAAATCCAATCCAAATCCAATCCAAATCCAATCCAAATCCAATCCAAATCCAATCCAAATCCAATCCAAATCCAATCCAAATCCAATCCAAATCCAATCCAAATCCAATCCAAATCCAATCCAAATCCAATCCAAATCCAATCCAAATCCAATCCAAATCCAATCCAAATCCAATCCAATCCAATCCAAATCCAATCCAAATCCAATCCAAATCCAATCCAAATCCAATCCAAATCCAATCCAAATCCAATCCAAATCCAATCCAAATCCAATCCAAATCCAATCCAAATCCAATCCAAATCCAATCCAAATCCAATCCAAATCCAATCCAAATCCAAATCCAATCCAAATCCAATCCAAATCCAATCCAAATCCAATCCAAATCCAATCCAAATCCAATCCAAATCCAATCCAAATCCAATCCAAATCCAATCCAAATCCAATCCAAATCCAATCCAAATCCAATCCAATCCAAATCCAATCCAAATCCAATCCAAATCCAATCCACATCCAATCCAAATCCAATCCAAATCCTATTTGTTTTTTAAGTATGGACTTCTGAATATTTTATTGTGATAACTATGACGGTTTTTCATGCATTGGGCTTGAATAGGTTGGAGCCCTCGTTCGATTGTATGATACCACTGTTATTTCCACAGTTGATCCATCAATTTTGACGAAACAATAGCTCACTGTTTCACACTAAATACAGTTTAAATCTTAATTGTGCTTTTGAATGCACACACACGGATGTAAACCCTATCAATCTTTATGTAGACCTGCTTTGTTATTCGATGTTCCTCACAATACTGGGCTGTTTGAAATTAGCATCATTTGTGCGCTGTCCTGCATTTTAACCTGTTCAAAATTGTCATAAAGTAAGAATCTGCAAACATCATCAATGGACAAAAGCAAATACCGTAAGGAGAACGGTAATTTTATCCGTCGCGTTGGACCGATGGAGCTGGAATCCTACGCTCTGCACATAATCAACAAGGAAGGCCAAATGCAGCGGATCATTAATCCACCGGAAGACGTCATCGGAATACTGCTGAACGAAAACGCAGATGACCAAGCCAACCCCAAGGTCGAGTTTGTCTACTCGATCAAAAAGTTGGCGCGTAAGCATGGAAAGCCCACGGGAAAATCTTCGGCAAAATCGCACGGAAAATTCGGGCTGCATGACTTTGCCCAGCTTTTTGCCAATTCCGAGAAGCCAGCTCCGCGAAGAGGTTTTCCCACGATTAATCAACTGGCCGCCGGTAGAGCGGAAGTGCAGCTTCCAAAAAATTGGAAGCAAGATCTGAACAAGACTATGGATGGACTGCTGGATCAAGAGGCGCGCAGAAGATGGGAAGAACTGTCGACGAATTTATGTCCGTGCAAGAAAAAGGAGATCCTCGAGCAAATCAGGCAGGAACGCGAACTAATCGAGATGCAACGTATTGTCTTGCAAGTCTTGATCACAGGTTATGATTCATACATAAATATGCTTCTGGAGCAATTGGAGCGTAACGATTTGGTGTTGGCTTTGAACTTGGGAGAAGGGAAACGAGGTGTATGGTCCTTGGAGAAGAGAAATACTCGTCTGCTTGGGACGAAGCTGATCTCCGGGAAGAAAGAATTTTGGAGAAGTTCGCCTCAAGATTGAGCATTATTGTATAATTCTACATCTATACAACCGGGATTTTAATCACTGACAAGAAAATCAATTGAGTTTTACGATATATTTTTGTAAGTTCATTAGCATTAGTGCAATAAAGTGGCGTCAATAAGTTTCGTAGACTTAAAGCTCGATCGTTTTCATCAATCAAGAGAGAAACACCGATTAAATTTAATGGAATCTTGCACCACAATTAGGTTAATGACGAAGATCAGACAGAAGACAGGACCGTTTCCTTATTTCGTTTCAGTATCTTTCCAGATGCAAGGCAGAGGAACAAAACCATCTTGATGATGAACCCTGGTACAAAGATGAAGCAGACCTCTACAACCAAGAAACAGTTTTCTCCCCCAGACAACAATGCACAGTGGTCCAGGAATCAGTTTTACGCGGAAAGATGCATTTTGAGCTTTAGAATGAAACATTAGACAAAAACGGTCTTCTACAAAGTTGTTTGTATTAGTTAAGCCCTTTGTTTGGTGTTATTGAAAATTAGGGTGGACCACATTTTCATAGAAATTGTGTAACTAACTTTCTTATTTGTAGAAATTATATTATACATGCTTCAGCAAAGTTGTAGACCATTCAATTTCAAGCAACTTTGCCAAAAAAAGTTTTTTTGTATCTCTTAAATTGACCGATTTAAAGCTTTTTTCCTACGGTGACATAGGGTGGTCCGAACAAAACTGGTTTTCTGGCTCTAGAGTTTTCAATTCAAATTTTTCATCAAAGTAGTCTAAGAAACACTTTTAGAGCTTTGAAAAATGCGTAATTTGGTGAGTGAAGAAACTCGCTATCTCCTTCCGTTTAGGAGTTATTGTTGTTTTTCTCTCAAAAACATGCCTACTTTGATTGTGAATATCTCTGATTGGGGCAAACATAAAAAATATCTTTTGACGGCGTTCAAAAGACAAAATAAAATTGTATATTATATCAAAAAATTACAGATGTGTTATTTTTGTAACTCTAATAAAATGCCTTGAAAAACAAAGGATTTTAAGCAGAAAAACTTAAATAACTTTTGAACTAAAATAGATATCATCAATATTTTTGCATGAAAATTTGCGTTTTGTTAAGTTCTTAAAGTCGTTCATAGACGGCTATGACGAGAAATCCGAAATAAAAAAGAAAGGGCTCTAAAACTATTTTGAAGATTTTCATAGTATGTATTTCTGTATTATTTTGCATTTTGAGCATGAAAATGAAATTTTAGACAAAAATGATCTTCTATAAAATTGTTTCTAAAAATGTAAGCTTACATACTGTATCATTTGAAATTAGGGTGGTCCACAATATCACACATATTATACAACCAACTTTTTTATTTGCAAAAATACTGGTATATGCTCTTAGGCAAAGCGGTAGAACTTGAAATTTTGATCTACTTTGCCAAAAAAAGTTTATCTGTAGCTCAAAATTTGACCAATCTACAGCATTTTTTCCTACTCATCGCAGGGTGGTCCAACAAAAATAAGTTTTTCAACTCTAGTTTTTTTAATATTATTTTCTCGTCAAAGTCGTCTATGAACGACTTTTAGAACTTAACAAAACGCAAATTTTCATGCAAAAATATTGATGATATCTATTTTAGTTCAAAAGTTATTAAAGTTTATGTGATAAAAAATATTTGACTTTCAAGACTTTTTATTAGAGTTACAAAAATAACACATCTGTAATTTTTTGATATAATATACAATTTTATTTTGTCTTTTGAACGCCGTCAAAAGATATTTTTTATGTTTGCCCCAATCAGAGATATTCATTATCAAAGTAGGCATGTTTTTGAGAGAAAAACAACAATAACTCCTAAACGGAAGGAGATAGCGAGTTTCTTCACTCACCAAATTACGCATTTTTTAAAGCTCTAAAAATGTTTCTTAGACTACTTTGATGAGAAATTTGAATTGAAAACTCTAGAGCCAGAAAACCAGTTTTGTTCGGACCACCCTATGTCACCGTAGGAAAAAAGCTCTAAATCGGTCAATTTAAGAGATACAAAAAAAACTTTTTTTGGCAAAGTTGCTTGAAATTGAATGGTCTACAACTTTGCTGAAGCATGTATAATATAATTTCTACAAATAAGAGAGTTAGTTAGACAATTTCTATGAAAATGTGGTCCACCCTAATTTTCTATAAAACCAAACAAAGGGCTCAACTTATACAAACAACTTTGTAGAAGACCGTTTTTGTCTAATGTTTCATTTTAAAGCTCAAAATGCATCTTTCCGCGTAAAACTGATTCCTGGACCATAGTGCAATGTGTCCAGTGCATCTCATCGAGGAGGCCTGTAATTACGGTAATAGACTTTTTTATCACTTTCACCCTAGTTTGGCGCCCACTCGTTCAATTTGCATAAATAATTCTCCACTTTGCTTTCGTTCCGTCTATGTCCACCAGGGATTTGCAGGGTCAGTGTGGCAGATAGTAAAACGTCCATATCTCTGCCAGTTGGAGCATCACCCTTTCGCTTGAGTCGTACACGATGAAGACCTATGAAGAGGTCAAGAGACGGGAAGTGACTGAGGGACGTGGGAATAGAATCTGTTCCCCCTCTGTAAGTTTGTAGTGCACAAGGACACAAATGGCTTCGCTAATCCTAGCAGGGCACTGACCGTTATTAATATGCTTAATGCGTTCAGTGGTTATAATGAGGGGTGCCGGCTTGACCTTGAACTTCTGTTAGAGCTAGGTTGACAAGTTAAAGCAACTTTAATTGAGTCCAATAGTGACAATCTTTCGGTAATGATTTTATTGCAAAAATGGCGGGTTTAGAGGCAGAGAGGTTTAGGTGACAAAAACCTACTCAAATAAGGTATCTTCAGAACCTCAAAACAGACATCAAATCGAAATCAAATAGTCTTAATTTGAGGTAAATCAGTTAACTTTTGCTATGTCCAATTCAGTTTCGAATTTGTGGGTGAGAATTTACATTATCATTTCGGATTTCAGCTTCATTTCAGACCGCTGAATGGCTGAGCAAAAATTGTATTTAAAAAAATAGAGGATTAGTGTCTTCAGTAAGGTTGTAGAATATTAAATTTTAGCAACTTTGCTTCTCCTTCTTCTTCTTGGTATTACGTCCTCACTGGGACAGAGCCTGCTTCTCAGCTTAGTGTTCTCATGAGCACTTCCACAGTTATTAACTGGGAGCTTTCTTTGTCAAAATTGCCATTTTCGCATTCGTATATCGTGTGGCAGGTACGATGAACTTCACGCCCAGGGAAAATAAGGAAATTTCCTATACGAAAAGATCCTGGACCGACCGGGTATCGAACCCAGACACCTTCAGCATGGCTTTGCTTAGTAGCAGCGGACTCTAAGCACTCGGTTAAGGAAGGCGCTTTACTAAAGATACCAATATGCTTTGATTTCATTTTTAAAGAAAAATTGTAGCAGTTTGAGAACATAACTTTAAAATCAGTTTTTGGACTAAATACTCCATGCTTAAATAACAAAGTAATGTTTGATCCTTTGTTCTTGTCACATTCTCCAGCGGGGCTGCGATGAACACTAGGGCGATTCAAATTTTAAAAATGTTTGGAAATCCAATCTTCCATATGCTTCTTACACACTTAAAAAAAAATTACGGATTACGGTGAAATTTCACCGTAATCTCAACAGCTGAAGGTTCGGTGAAAAATCACCGAACAATCTGTAAAATCGTTGAACAAAATCATAAAGTAAAACAAGAAAATGGTTCGACCGGGAATCAAACTCCCGACCTGCCGATCAGGAAGCAGGCTTGCTACCACTAAGCTAGCTTACAATGCTTGCAAGTGGTGTGCAAAAACTGAAACAAAAGGAAGCTCATGCCTGCCAGAGCGGCTGTCACACGATTTTACAGAAGTTCGGTGAAAATAATGCTTTTACCGAACTTTTCGTTAGTATTTCACAGGGTTACAGTAAAATGGTTTGTTTCACGGATTTTTTTCCGGTAAAATAGTAGATTTTACCGATTTTCTCCGGTAAAATAGCTGATCTCACGGATTTTGTCGGTATAATAGTAGATTTCACAGGAAAATCTGTATTTTTACTGTTTACAGTTCAATTTCGGTGATTTATTTCACAGGATACTGCGATTTATTTTAAGTGTGTAGAGGGTGTCCACGATGAAATTGCCACACACAAAATTGATTCGCGAAATTCGAGTTTTCATCCGATTGCCATCAAATTTTCAGGGATTGAAAAATATCTATTGAACTTCATTTTACCACTTTATTTAGGGCCCATTCATAAATTTCATAACGCTGAAGGGGGTGGGTGGGTATCCTAACGATGTTACGGCTCATACAAAAATTGAATAATATGCATACAAAAAGCGGTGGGTGGGTGTCCAAAATGGTCAATTTCAGCGTTATGAAATAAATGAATGAGCCCTTACAGTCCATTCGCAAATGCCCGCACCTTGGCCTTAACCCCGGCCATAAGATTCTGCACAACCTGTGAATCAACCGTTTTTTGCATGTAAACCCATACTTTCTTCAGTTCCTCGACTGTCTTCACTACCTTAGGTCGTTTAAGAAGGTGCTGCTTCATAATCGCCCAGTACTTCTCGATGGGGCGGAGCTCCGGAGTGTTGGGAAGGTTGAACATTTTCGGTACAAAATTGACCTTATTGTCCGCATACCACTTTAGCACGTCCTTAGAGTAGTGGCATGATGGCAAATCCGGCCAGAAGATTGTTGGGACGTTATGGGCCTTCAGGAGAAGAAGCAGCCGCTTCTGGAGGCACTCTTTCATGTACACCTATCCGTTCATCGTTTTCTGGGTCACGAAAGGTACTTTGGCCGTGAAAAACAGGTTGCTGGGGATCTGTTTGAAATCGGCCTTCACATATGTTTCGTCGTCCATGATGTTGCATTCAACTTTGGTCAGCATGTTGAGGTACAACTTCCTGGCACGGGTTTCGGCGGACTAGTTCTGCTTCTCGTCGCGATTAGGGGCCTTTTGTACCTTGAACGTTCGAAGCCCAGCCTTAGTTTTGGCCTTCTGGACAAAACTTCGGCTTAGGTGCAGGTTCTTAGCCACATCCCGAACGGAGGCGTTCGGGTTTCGGTTAAATAATTACTATTTTCTATCTGCTTCTTTTTCATTCTGTTCACGGAAAAAAAATCGGTTGCCGGATTCATGAACAAAAAGTCATGAATTCATAAAATTTTATGTTTCATGATATCATGACTAAAAGTCATGAAATCGTGAGTATTATGCAAGAATTTGTTTGCTCAGGGCGTTACACTAATCTAACTGTCACTTTCTTCATCTTAGTCAACACGTTTCATGGCGATTGGTGATTTTTTCTAGTGAAATAATGAAAAAAAAATTGTTTTTGAAAAAGTTTAAATTGAAGACACTGCTTTTCGGAACCTTGCCATCGTATCGATGACATTCTTGGCCAGGTTTCCGTACGTTCCCACATTGTGTCACGACACAATCAATCTGCCGGAGCTGTTAGATGTTCCAAAATATACTTACAAGCCTTCATCTTGATTTTGCAGAACCGGGCAATGTTTGACTTTGAGCGAAGATTTCGTCGGCGATTTTAACTGTTCGGATGTGATGCCTTTCCTATGTCCTATAGCAGAGCATCTCACAAAAAGCCTTCGGCAGCCGGATGTTCCAGTTCTCTTTCCACATCCACAGTGTTGTTAAGGAGTGTTCCATTACTCATGCAATTCAAAAGCATTTTGTGAGCTCAGGGACCATTTGTCAAACCAATTGATGTTCGAAACAATATTTTGCGTACAAACCTAACCACTGAATGTTCGCGTTCCTGCTAAAGATTTGGCACTCGTTAGGTTGACAAATTGTGGAATGTGTTCGCGGTTTATTACGAAACTAACGGCACAAAAGTCGCAACGATTTTAATTTCCATTTCATTTGTTTACCAATAACAAACATAAACTGGGATCTAAATTGACGTATAACGTTCCGTTTTCATGAAATGAGTTCATGATTCAGGGATCCTGCTTCATGATTTCATGACTCAACTTTCCACTTTTCAGCACCAAAATCGGAATCATAAATGACAGCCATCTAAATACATGAATAGTGCTTATGTTTTCATGAACTCTGTTCATGATATCAGATCCTGGTTCATGGTTTCATGACCGAAATTGCCACTTTTCGTATCAAAAATAGGAATCATAAATGACAGATGACTAAATCCATGAATAGTGCTTATGTTTCCATGAATTTTATTCATGGTTCCAGCATACACCCAAATAACATTAGTGATTGAATAGCAGCTTATTCTGCTAAAATGCTGCTTATCAAGCTTCTTTTCTGCTGAATAAACTGTTATCCAGCTAGCAATGTTTCCTGGGCATGCTTCATGATTTAAAGATTTCAGCTGACATTTTTCTTCACTTAAATTGAAAACGTAACGTACAGCCGGCGTTACGGTAAAATGCTTCATGATTTCATGACTTTTGGTCATGGTGTATTTTCATAACATAAAAACACACTTTCCTCGCGAAATCATGACTCATTCGCCTTATTTCGAGTGCCGCATTTTTACCCGTGTAGCGAATTTTACTCCTGTTTGTCAATTCGCCTGGGTTGAAGCATCGCTAAGCTTCAACAGTTAGTGTAAATATACACAGCAGAATGAAAGAGAGGCAGATATAAAATAGTCAATAATGCATAAACTTAAGTAATTCTGTGACTATTTTTATTTCTGAGTGCAGGATGTAAATAATGCACTATGAACTAAATCCACCCAAATTTTCATTAAATTCTACCCAACGGTTAAAGTGAGAGTTAGAGCAATTTCATAGTGTGGCAATTTCATCGTGGACACCCTTTACCATCCTTACCATAAAAAAGTGTTCTGTGAAATTTTCAGCTTTTTAGGTGGTGATTCAAAGTTGGCACAAAGAAAAAGTAGGTTTATATGGAAATTACTATGGAGAAATTTTGAGAAATGTTCCAAACACGCTAGTACTGTAATATAAATAGAACCTCATCATCTCATATTGAAAACTCATTCTCGTCCGGGTTTTGGGTGTTTCTCGGCCGAATTATTTGAAATTCTGCAATAGAAAGATGCATCTTGTGAACCCTGCCGAAGAGAATCAAAAGTGCCATCAATCCGGCTCCCTATGTTGTGCGTGTAAATTTGCATCGCACAAAAGGAGATGGGGTGCAATTGCATTGAAGGCACTGAGTAATATTGATTGATAAGATATACTAAGGTTGATAAGATTTGTTGGATGTTGTTGCTGAAATGAAATTTCAAGCTCATTGTTTATTTCAACAGTGATCTATCATGATCACTGATCATCTGATCATCTGATTGAGTAGCACAGTTCGTTCGAATAATAGACCATTTCCGTGAAACAAATTTATTGGCTTATATGCTTTCTGTCAATTTACAGAACAAGCTTTCCTAAGGAACCGATATGTTTTGGACCTTTAACTGTTAGAAAACAATGAAAAACTTGCGGCACGTTAGTGCACCCCTAAGTCCCCTACAATTTGTTTCACCTTGAAAAAATGCAGACCCCTTTTTCCCCTATGGTTTTGCCACCACGTTGTGGTGAATTTACGATCAGCTGGCATGACCAGATGATTTTTGTTTATGTTTTCATTCATCATAATGGGCTCCGTTGCGGTTTCGCTCCCTCGTTCCTTCACGGCTCCTGAAGTCTCCGTAATCACCGTGGAAACCACCTTCACCGCTTCGGCCGGTTATGACCGCATCCGGCGAACACTACACGGTTCTGTAACGCAAGGATTGTAGTCGACAGATGCCTGATCTCTCTGCTTTGTGCCGACGAGGATTGAAGGGATTGAATATGCCGGAAGATTCCCGACTAGAGGCAGCAACAGCCGCTCAAAATTTCCTTGCGCGGCTGTTGCTGCCTTAAGGCGGAAATCTTCCGGATCAACAGCCAACAGATAGATTAAGGTATTTGTCGGCATGAATAGTAAAAAATAGCCTCTAATAGAACTAGCGGTACCGTAACTGCTGGGTGGATGAGAGATTTATGGGTGGTTTTGAAATTTGAATCTGTGGAGGAAAATATGTTTTCCTAAAAGAAGACTTGAATCGGGTTGGAGTTGGAAGTGTGATTCAAAACCGGTTTGCGCCAGTTCCAACCTGGCTTGAAAACGTTTGTATGCGTAGTTTCGGTGGCGCTCCTGTTTGGGGCGCCCTGACCGGGATCACGGTCAGTTTGAGCGCGCACCTGATTTGACGTTTGCAAATGTAAACAAGCATCCCAATGCAGGGGTGGAATCGAAAAACGGTTGCAAAATCACCACGCTGATACCCATAGGGTTGAACAAACTGTGCCGCATCTCGAATTATTTTTTAAAATGTGGTGAGTATCCATGTTTTCAAAAATTTGTAAGAAAATCGGGAGTGCATATAAACAAAATCTGAAAGCGTTAATATTCATTAAAAATGATTGTCTTTCGAAGAAAAATACAAAAACTGGGGGTTTGATCTGACGGAAATGGTCTATTGCTTTGATTGCTTAAAGATCATGTTCATCCAGCTCGCTCACGTCTTCAATGCCTGAGCATAAGTACTATCGCTAATCTAGCTAGGCGTTATTATATTTTGGATCACCTTACAAATCATAGATGTCTTTTAGATCCTTACCTTATCTCATTGACCCAATATCTTTTCCATGACAACTGTGAAGATCAGAAGATTCTTCGGTATCTAGTAACAATAGTTGTCTAACTAACATTTCTTCCCTTCCCCGATGACCATGAGGACATGGCAGGCGTCTGGTCAATCACGGAGTAGCAACTACAGATTGTACGGTTCTTTAGAGTAAAGTGGGATAAAAGATTCTTTTCAGTTTTTCTAGCTCAATTCAAAACAAATCTCGCGTGAGTGTCATACAGGCGTATCTGTAATGATCGATTTCTCTTCGTGAGCGAAGCTCAATCGATTTTCGATATATTTTACGATGTATTATAACATTGCTTCGAGGCGTATTGGTTTTTGCATAAATACTTGCAAACTGCTTAAAATCCACATATCATTTTTAGATTTAGCTAAATTTGCCTAATAATTTCTCTTATTTTTTGTGGAAAACTGCTATTTATTAAACCTATTTTGCTATTACTATTAAACCTATTATGAGTATTTTTTATGAAAATTTAGTGTGCAAACTTATGTTTATGGCTGGTATAAAGTATTACTGTCATAAAAGTATCGATATTTTGTGTTTCAGCTAGTGAACTTTCGATCCCACACTAGGGTATCCTTCTTGGAAGTTTCAGATACAATGGTAAAGAATATTTAACACAAAACATATTGTGATTTTTACTTCAACGCACCGTATAACGCATCACAGCATTTTTTTTAATTGTTTAAATAATAAGCTTTCATTCACTTCCATATCTGACATTGCCTTCCGATAAAATAATTGTGTTATAAATCTAATTGGGTCCTAAAATTTTTAATGAAATCTTGTTTTTATTTAATAACACGAAAAAGCATGTTACTGCAACTATATTAGCAATTTTTCCCGCTCAAATAACGGCTTTATCATGTTTAAACTTTAATTTAAAAATTGGGTCCATAAATGAACCTTGACACTTTGGATCATGTTTGACGTTCGCTTGGTCGACAAAAACACAACAGGGCATATAGTTTTAACACTGGGGTTAAACCTAACTGACATTTCGGAAGGGACACGGAAAACAAAATTCACCCAAAATTTGAGTTTAAGCCAAAATTAACAAAAAACAGACAAAAATGTTTTTTGGACTTGAACTAACAGAAAACATTAGAAAATTGAGTAAACATGTGTTTTTGACCTAAACTTAAGCATTTGGTACTAAAATTAGGACAGGGCTTTAGGACCCTATTGCCACCAGTAAGCAAGGGTTTTAAGTGTTTTCAAAAACGACATTCAAAAAAGGCATTTGTTCTGCATTTATATGGAAATTTCCAATTTGATATCAGGGGTGAGTGGGATCTAACAGAGCAAGCATTAAAATTGAGACTCACTTACTTGATACTTCATAGGCTACAATTTGCTACGATGAATCTGCGCCGAATGGATGAGTTTGCTCGTTCCTGGGCCAATCGCTTCCAGGGTCCCTGAACGTTAAGTGCCCTTAGGCTCTCCTCAACTGCAAAAAGCCATCGTGTGCGCGGTATACCACGAAGTCGACGGCCTCGTGCGGGTTCAATTTGTTACGGAGCCCGTAGCTGCAGCTGCAATATTGTGTCGCCAGCACTAAATTGAAGTTCGGAAGTCCAGACTTCCGACTTCCGAACTTACTTCCGAAGTTTTTTGACATTTGGATTTGGCAGCTACGTTATGATGAGAATGAGCTTGTTTTGGCTAGCTGAAAAGGGAAGTAAAGTTCGATAACAGTGCGCCGCCAACAGGCCTACGGATAAAACAGAATCTATAAGAAAAACAGTGAAAGCAGGTGTTTGAGAAACTAAGTGGTGGAAGGAGGGAATGGCTGATGGACCTTTACCGCCGTGAACCTGTCCTGTTCCTGGAAGAGCCAAGGCAAAAGTTCCACGGAAGGTTTTTCACAACCATTAGTGTGTCATCCTGCACGATGTTTTTGTTTTGATTTACTAGGTGCAGTGTTGCGAAAACATATGATTTGAACAAAAAAAAGTATCGGAAGTAAGCAAAGTTGCCAGTTTGCCAGCGCCCTCCCGACAATTTTTGTCTAAATGCACAATACTTATCATCAGCGTACCGGCCATTATGGAAATATAGGAAATTTTGTAAGGAAACCAAATGTCTGTGGATACCATGGAAATAAATACACATTTTTTGTGAGTTTCACATATTTTATTTATTAGTATTTGCAATCTTGCATATTCTTCATTATAACTTACTTATATAATTATTAGTATCTTGAAAAATCAAGATAGCTCATTTCAATAACTAATACTGATTTTTTTTTAGAAATTGATTAATTGTTAAATATGTTCTAGTCATCAAATATTTCTCTTTTCATGGGTTAGTTTTTTAGATTTCTTACTTTGCCTGGTATCGTCCTTCTCACTGTGGCGTTGCGCAGCCATGTATAACAGCATAGCCAATCGTTTAGTAAGCTTCTGTTCGGCCGTTTCGACGGGGACTTCTTCCTGACGCCGACAAGGACACAGCTGAGCAGCACGAGTGCAAAATTCGTCCTCCTGGAGCAGGCTTCTACACCGGGCAATTTTCCGGTGGAAGGCAACTACCGGTTCCATACGCTCCCGAAGGTAATCATCGTTAACTGAGTCATTGCTCAAGGTGGACTCATTATCGACGTTGGATGAGGAATTGGGCTGTCCATCACCAAACTGGAACGACTCGATTTGAGGTACCCGAGGCTCGAGTCCGGCCAGATTGAAACAGCAACAAGTTGGTATCTTGAATTGGTTTGCCATTTTTAGTAAGATTAATTGTTAGAGGCAAGTTGTGCTCGTTGATGGGTAAAGCAAGTGTGTAATCTGTTGGGAAGAGCGGAATCAGTTTATAAACACACTTGTGTTCTATACCTAGTAACGTGATTGTTACCCATTCCAAAAACCGTTGGCAGTTTATTATGCCGAATGTATCTGTACCCAACTCACACTCAGCGTCAGGCTTACCTGAATAATAATCTTGTACATGACACAAGGAAGTGTAGGTTAAAAAAAAGAAACCTTAAATGTATGAGTTTTTTTTCCATATTCTTGTTTTTTTTTGTTTAGCACATTCTACGTTATAGTGGAACATATTTCGGAAATTGCGTTACACTATAATTAAGAAAGTTCCACAAAACTTTCGTTGGTAAAATTAGGGAATTTCGTTAGTAGTTTTCACTAGAAGGTTATTTATAATGAAGTTTTTTAGAAATTATTTCTCTTTAAGGCATCAAGTAATTCAAGTAGTAAGATTAGTCCTTCAGGATTTTCCGTTCTTAAACACCAGGCAAAATTCCAGGAATACTGTTAAAAAACTTTAAAATTTTCATTCATGGAAGGGTCAAGATAATTCGAGTTTGTAGAAGAATGTTAGATTCTATTGCTATCATAATGAAATAGAGCTTTGGTACTCCGATCATTAGTTTTAGCCCAAATAGGACCATAAAATGTTTCCTATAACCGTCGTTCAATATTCTCATGCATCGCAAAGAGGCATTCCCTCATTTGAATTGAATGCCATCTTTTTCTTTAAAGCGAAGTATACACTTCAACAGAAAAGTAATCGCCTATCTCTATGCTTGGAAAATTTCTTGCAAGAAATGCTCAAGAAAAGCATTTTTCTTTGATCGCAGTACGCAGTTGAAAAGAAATGTCAATTCAAATGAAGCTCATTGTAGGAAATATCTTGACCATTTCTTATGCAGAAATTTTTACTTTTCTTGAGCGGAACAGCATTAATTAAAAAAGTATCCAGTATGAGAGCTTGTACGATTGCTGTTATCATTGAAGATTTCCTCAACAAGTAAAATTTGCAATATCAATGGAGATGATATAAAATGAAACCATGGTCGAAACTACTAAGTCTGACATTGATCAGGGGATGAACAACCGTCTAACATGGCCACTCTACATCATGGCTAACCACGAGTTTCTAAAGAGATTTTTAACGAATACTTTCCAGCATCATCAGATCTCTGTCAGATTTCTATCCTTTGATTGATTTCTAGTTAGATTCTTTATATTGCAATTTGCGAACAGAAAGCTGCCGCAGCTGTAACATTACTGATTTTCACAAAGCATTATTGATCGGCTACTATGATACCTTGGAAACCATGTTGATGATTGTTGTTTTCGGCTGTATTTCAAAGCTTTGGACTCTACTAGCATACTTTGATTAGATATTTCGTTCAATGATGCAATGATTCTTAAGTCTGCGGTAGAACTTGATGGCTACCGCAGAACGGGAAATTTTCAAAAGATACGCAATAATCGTAATTTCTGGCGAGCGAATTCTCACGAGATCGTAATTAAACTAAGGTACCCCGGGGCAAGTGAGAATACGGGGTAAGTGGGGCGTTTCGTCATAGCTTACTTAGGAAAAGCTTTTCATGGGGGTATTCCTCTAGAAAGTTGAAGATACAATGACAAGGAATGTATTTAGTACTAAACATATTGTTATTTTTATTACCATGTGGTTCATGTAACAGTTGTCAGTTTAGCGCCATTTTCAACTTGCATGATAAATTGTGACACGTTTCACGTCTTACATTGACTCGCAAAACATAAATGCGTTATTAATCGAATTTCCATCTGTAAGCTACAATTTAAGGTATTATTTCAAGCTGCTAACGATAAACCAGTATTTTGTTTTCATTTCATATGAAATTTTTGATGGTCTATCTTACCCCAAAATATGTTTGTACCCGGGGTAAGTGGGACCTATCAAAACAAAAACCAGAATCAAAACTTTTCGTATACGTTTTATACATTTTCCTTAACATAGCACTTAAACATTCAAACAAATGATTTTTATCAAAAAAAGATCAATCTCAAATTACATAATTGCATAAGAGAGAGAAAAAGAGTGTAATTATTCTTTATTTTTTATTTTTGAAATACGACTTGAAAATTGAACTAACACAAAGTTGAAATTTGAAATGCATTATGAGAACGATTACTTTTTTATTTTATTTGAGCTTTATTTGCTATTTCTTCCAATTTAAGTAGTTATGGAAAACAATTCCACCCCATTAAGTGGTTTTCTGCCATGCATATAAATAATAACAAAACATATTTATAATTTCGTCAATTATTGATTGTTTGTGTGCTACATTTTAATTAAAAACTTATAAATGATATATTTTGAACATGTTTATTTCCTTTTAACGCTTTTATTGAGGAATTTTCAGTTAATATTAAATGTGAGCTGACATACTATTAAATAAAGGTTTTCTTCCTAAAACGTTACGTATTTTATGGTTGATCCCTTATGTACATCAAATATGAACTTTAAATTAAAAATCTATGATTTATCAATCCTATTATAGTAATGGTTGACTTAGTGATGTGTATTGAGGCATGAAACTGGATGCCCAGTGAACCACGTATCGTATAAGAATGTGCATCCAAAATCACACATTCATGCGTCCAAAATCAGAATCACACAAGATGCCATATTAAGCGTTATCAATGTCAATACAAGTTGTATATAAATCCCCAATACGATTCATAAACGACAATCTGTGTTGACAACAAAACATGTCGTAAATAGTGCAACGTAGAATCGCGTTATGTTATATAAACTGACAGATCATATATCAATCCAGAAAGCATCGTATGAAATCGCAATAACTTAGCAAAAATTGCCATCCAAATGTGGCATCTGCTGACGATGGGCCTCAAAGAACAACAAAGTATGTGTCGCTGTACATGAACCATGTATTAATATTGGCAAATAATCACTAACCGGATATGCAACCCTTAGTGGTGCAGTGGTTAAGTGCCTGATTCTTGATCCAGAGGTCCCGCGTTCGAGACTCGCTGGAAACTTTGTTTTAATTTTCATCCAAATTTTGTGGCATCGTATATCTGATCGCAGAAAGTCCGAAAAAGTCGTGCCGAGTACGTATATAGCCTCCACTTTGGTAGGTATATAGCCTTTTCGTGCATTCTATACGATTGAATTGATTCATATAGAATGATGTATAACAAAAGTTATACCAACCAAAATGTTGACTGGGTGTGTCCCACTTGCCCCGTTTAGCGAGGAAACTGCGTCGAATGGCTCATTCTAAAATTTTCTTCCAAGGTTTTCACAATTACGAAATTATTCGATAAGTTTCATGCATATAGCAGCAAATATGTTGCCAAAATGTGATTGTGTTGTTGGATTTGAAAAATATTGACATTTGAAAATTGTATTGAAAAATTTGTTTGAACTATCGTTTTTTTCGTTCCCACTTGCCCCGCGTTACCTTATAAGGGCTGAATCACAAATTTCATAACGCTAAAGGGGGTGGGTGGGTGTCCTCATGATGTTACGGCTCATACAAAATTTGCAAAATATTCATACAAAAAGGGTTACGAGGGGATGGGTGGGAGTCAAAAATGGTCATTTTCGGCGTTATGAAATATGTGAATAAACCCTAATCGACCGAACTAACATTAGTATTTGAATAACAGTTTCTTCAGCTGAAGTATGCTCGAGAGTAGTTTGTTCAACTCTTATTAAGAAAATATGTTTGTTGGAATCTAAGCAACCATGACGCATTTTTTTTTGTTTGAACGCCAAAGCACCGGAAAATGGGAAAATTGATGAAAAAAGTGGGTAATAGTACAACTTGCAGACTCATCATCTGTTTGTAGATTTCAAAGCAGCGTACATTCAGTGAAGAGAAACGAGTTGTGGTAAATTATGTCAGAACATGGCTTTCCAGCGAAGCTGATTAGACTGATTTCTCCAACGCTTGATAGATCGAAATTATGTGTGCGGGTGGTGGACGAAATTTCGTCATCGTTCGTAACCTTAGATGGATTGAAACAGGATGACGCTCTTTCTAACTTGCTGTTTAACATAGCGCTCAAAGGTGCTATCAGGAGAGCCGGTGTGAAGAGAAGCGGTACCATTATCACATGGTCTCATATGCTCCTTGGAAACAGCGAGGATCTCACGACCAACACCACAAAAGTACATGATAGCTGGTGGTCAACGGGGGTCCGGACGTGTTAGTGGAAGCGAAATGGTTTTTTTTATCTTTATTAACGAGATTTTTAGCCTGGGCTAGTTCATCTCGGGACCAACGGCTTTACTTCCCTTCCGAAGGAAGTCGTCACTGGATTTTTAGTGACTATCTCGGGGATGGGATTCGATCCCAGGTCCTCGACGTGAGAGGCGTGTGTTCTAACCACTACACCAGGTCCGCCCCCAGCGAAATGGTGCTAAGTGGTGAAAATTTTGAAGAGGTTGAAGAATTTGTGTATCTTGGAACACTAGTGACGTGCGATAATGATGTTACCCGCGAGGTGAAAAGGCGTATTTACTGTGCAAAAGAAAGAAACGGTCAATGGCCGGTACGCTGATCATAAGTTCTGTGCAAAAGGATAGGAAAAGAAACGGTCAAGGAATGATTCCGCTACCGAAATTACTTTAGCTGTACGCTGCTGAGAAGTAGAGCTGATTTCATAACGTCTGTAACGCCTGCCGTACAAATCAAAGGGAGCTGTCACTTTTCCGAACGGAAAAATGTGCCGCTCAATTATTCCGCAAGTAAAAGTGACATTTCTCTCATACTGAATCAGCTGTCAAAATTACTTCGGTAAAAAGGAGAAATTTTACTTGAGTGATTTACGTTTCAGGTCCGTACTTGGCTCAAGGAATGATTGCGCTACCGAAATTACTTTAGCTGTACGCTGCTGAAAAGTAGAGCTGATTTCATAACGCCGGTAACGCCTGCCGTACAAATCAAAGGGAGCTGTCACTGTTCCGAACGGAAAAATGTGCCGCTCCCCCATTAAACATTTTGACAGTTAACAGCCGACTAAATTGGTTGAAAAATCGGTCGATTGTTGCACCGACGCTTATGGAAGTTTAACACAGCGATCAACTGACTAATCACCAGATTAAATCGGGTGGCCGACGAAATCTGGTGTTTAGTAGGTCAACTTGCTTGGATTTTACTTAAAATACCGATTTATCCACCTATTTAGTAGGATTACGTCGGCCCATCCTATCAAATCGGGTGATATTCGGTTGATCCCTGTGTTAATCTTCCATAAGCGTCGGTGCAACAATCGACCGATTTTTCAACAAATTTAGTCGGCTGTTGAACTGTCAAATGTTTAATGGGGTCAATTATTCCGTAAGTAAAAGTGACATTTCGCTCATACTGGATCAGCTGTCAAAATTGCTTTGGTAAAAAGGAGAAATTTTACTTGAGTGCTTTACGTTTCAGGTGCGTACTTGGCTTAAGTAATGAATAGGGTGCAGAGTTATTTGGGCACTTCCATGATTCACTTTGGCATGGGGGGTTTTCACGGCCTCATATTTGGCCACAATATGCATCCTATTGAAATGCTTCTTCTCGCAAAGTTTCAGACAATTCGGCCGTGAAAACCCCCCATGCCAAAGTGAATCTTGGAAGTGCCCAAATAACTCTGCACCCTATTCAATACTTATGGAAATATGGGGAATTTTGTAAGGAAACCAGTGATATTTTTTTAAAGCTACTAATCTCAATTAAAATTAATTAACTCATTACGCGTGGTAAAGATGGACAAATTATGGGTGAAATTATGAAAAAAATCCACGTGCTCGGCTGGGATTTGAACCCAGGACTCTTGTATGCTAGACGAGCGCTTTACCAACTAAGCTACCGAGCCACTTGGTGACCCAATAACTGAGTTGGTTACAAGTTTAGAATTCAAATCCCTACAGACCACGCGGACCCCTTTCATAACCAATATCCATCCATCTCATGTTCCTACACACACGGAGCGACTCTGACGCGTGGTCTGTAGGGATTTGAATTCTAAACTTGTAACCAACTCAGTTATTGGGTCACCAAGTGGCTCGGTAGCTTAGTTGGTAAAGCGCTCGTCTAGCATACAAGAGTCCTGGGTTCAAATCCCAGCCGAGCACGTGGATTTTTTTCATAATTTCACCCATAATTTGTCCATCTTTACCACGCGTAATGAGTTAATTAATTTAATAACCATGCGGATTGGATTACCGAATAGCTCAATATAAGTGTCAGCTCAATTAAAAGCTTTAAAAAAATCCCACTGCCGAAGTGAATCAAAAGTGCCAAGAATAGGATCCGGCTCCCTATAATACTGCAATCGAATATTAACTTTGAATTATAAAATTATTTGTCTAGAGAAAATTTAATGAAAAGAATTATTTCAAAATGGATTATTCTGATCAGAGGGCCAGTTTCATTTGCCCCCGCCAAATTAACGCCACTTCATAATGACATTTATGTTTACACACATTAATACTGATCCATAACCATATTGAATAACGTTCGCAATTTTATTAAATAGTGTAAACAATATGCGAGAAGTGTGTATTAATACTGCAAATTTGTGACCAAGCGCTACGTCGTCGAAAACGCCTGCAAACATCACCGCACCACCAAAATCCCACTCCGGGCAGCTGTCATCCACTCGCAGCCCGGATCGAAACAAAAACCAAAATATGTGTCGCCAGCACTAAATTGAAGTTCGGAAGTCCAGACTTCCGACTTCCGAACTTACTTCCGAAGTTTTTTGACATTTGGATTTGGCAGCTACGTTATGATGAGAATGAGCTTGTTTTGGCTAGCTGAAAAGGGAAGTAAAGTTCGATAACAGTGCGCCGCCAACAGGCCTACGGATAAAACAGAATCTATAAGAAAAACAGTGAAAGCAGGTGTTTGAGAAACTAAGTGGTGGAAGGAGGGAATGGCTGATGGACCTTTACCGCCGTGAACCTGTCCTGTTCCTGGAAGAGCCAAGGCAAAAGTTCCACGGAAGGTTTTTCACAACCATTAGTGTGTCATCCTGCACGATGTTTTTGTTTTGATTTACTAGGTGCAGTGTTGCGAAAACATATGATTTGAACAAAAAAAAGTATCGGAAGTAAGCAAAGTTGCCAGTTTGCCAGCGCCCTCCCGACAATTTTTGTCTAAATGCACAATACTTATCATCAGCGTACCGGCCATTATGGAAATATAGGAAATTTTGTAAGGAAACCAAATGTCTGTGGATACCATGGAAATAAATACACATTTTTTGTGAGTTTCACATATTTTATTTATTAGTATTTGCAATCTTGCATATTCTTCATTATAACTTACTTATATAATTATTAGTATCTTGAAAAATCAAGATAGCTCATTTCAATAACTAATACTGATTTTTTTTAGAAATTGATTAATTAATGAGAGAAACAGCGAGAAAGCAAAAAGTCCCATGTACAGCTCAACGTTTCCCCTCCTTCTGTTGTTACATAGGACACATAGACGGAGGCGAAAAAGTGACGGCGTGGCATTGAATGAATCAAATTGTTGTTGTTTGTGAGGGACTTTAACCCGAAGGTCATTCGTCCCTTCTTCAAATGAATCAAAACAAAGCACAGTTGGTGCCTACGATTATCACACTGCAACAAAATGAGCAGTTCAACTTGAATGTTGAAGCAGTTCAACGCACGTGGATACAAAATGAAATAAAACATGCTTGCTGTGTGCTCAAATCAAAATGTCCGATGTTACTATAACTGAAACAAAATGACCGAAGTGCATGTCCAATGTAACAATTGTTGAAACAGAACGACCTATGTGATTTATCCTATGTACATATTTTTGGTCAAAACGTCCTATCTGATGTTTTTTATAGATTTCAGTGTAATTTCCAAATAAATTGACAAAATTTCCTTTCTTACGTTGAACTCTATTACACTGCTTCCCTCTACAAGCAACACAGTGGGGAAAAATTGTTTCATTTTGATACAGTTTCAAAATATATTTTCACAACCTTCAAGCTCGATTTACTCGAAATGTGTGAATTGTTAGATAGGCCGTTTTGAAAAGTTACGCGAGAAATGTTTAATGGGGTCAATTATTCCGTAAGTAAAAGTGACATTTCGCTCATACTGGATCAGCTGTCAAAATTGCTTTGGTAAAAAGGAGAAATTTTACTTGAGTGCTTTACGTTTCAGGTGCGTACTTGGCTTAAGTAATGAATAGGGTGCAGAGTTATTTGGGCACTTCCATGATTCACTTTGGCATGGGGGGTTTTCACGGCCTCATATTTGGCCACAATATGCATCCTATTGAAATGCTTCTTCTCGCAAAGTTTCAGACAATTCGGCCGTGAAAACCCCCCATGCCAAAGTGAATCTTGGAAGTGCCCAAATAACTCTGCACCCTATTCAATACTTATGGAAATATGGGGAATTTTGTAAGGAAACCAGTGATATTTTTTTAAAGCTACTAATCTCAATTAAAAGCTTTAAAAAAATCCCACTGCCGAAGTGAATCAAAAGTGCCAAGAATAGGATCCGGCTCCCTATAATACTGCAATCGAATATTAACTTTGAATTATAAAATTATTTGTCTAGAGAAAATTTAATGAAAAGAATTATTTCAAAATGGATTATTCTGATCAGAGGGCCAGTTTCATTTGCCCCCGCCAAATTAACGCCACTTCATAATGACATTTATGTTTACACACATTAATACTGATCCATAACCATATTGAATAACGTTCGCAATTTTATTAAATAGTGTAAACAATATGCGAGAAGTGTGTATTAATAGAGCTTAGTGACATTTGAACACACGTAGACTAGCATACGCTCGTCATACACAGTTTGTTTTTGTTTTCCTCAAAGAAACTTGCACACCCTTTCCAGACCCATCAAAATGCATATGGAAATATTACCCAATTTGAAAAAATCATACCCGGATTCTGGGTGTTTTTCGAGACAGAGTGCATATTGTTTTCCTCTAAGGTTCACAACTACTTCTACACTAGGGCACCCATACCATTGGGCGTGATAACCACTATACTGCAAATTTGTGACCAAGCGCTACGTCGTCGAAAACGCCTGCAAACATCACCGCACCACCAAAATCCCACTCCGGGCAGCTGTCATCCACTCGCAGCCCGGATCGAAACAAAAACCAAAATAAAAGATGGCGATTCGTCGGAGCAGTGAGTGATTTGTTTTGATCCGGTGGTGCAGAATATTGTGCGAATTTCCCCCTCGGAACGGATCCCCGCACGCGCAAAAATTGCGTCGAAGCATGAACTAGCGCTTACCTGTTTGAGCCGCAGCAACAGCAAGCCGAAAATGTCCCGCGCCAAGTCACGAATCCAGGCGGAAATCTGCGGCGATTGTGGCAGCTCAGGTGAGTCAATGGATTTTGTTCGATGGCTCTTTTCTCCATTCATGAGGGTGGACTTTCATTCACACACCCACGGGCGGATGGATTCGATGCAGCGGAGCAATAATTATACCTCCTCCCAGTCGCTATTTATGGACTTGTTGCGCTTCGCGCAATTGGGGAACAGGTTCTGGGTGTTGTTGAACAGTAATTTGCGATTTACGCAATAATGGAGAATGATTGAATAGATTCATAAAAGATTTCTTTGGATAGATCTTAATACTTAACTGAAGCTGGACTACCATCAAACTTACTTTAACTTAATGTCTTATTTTATATGAAGAAGATTGCTATTTATGTATCCCAATATCAAGAATCTATTTAGTATTACCGTGATCAATAATTTAATTATTGAAGAGATTGACTTCAAGTTTTATATACGAAGTTGCTCTTCTAGGAAGAATCTCTAAAATCTATACCGTTTTGCATCAATTTCCCGGACGCTTCGAAAGCCGGACACTCTGAAGAATTTCAGCCTTTTCGACTGTGAAAACTAAATCAAATGTAAATATCAGTATACCAATCAAATAATACATTCAAAGAGTGTCCGGATTCCGGACTCATCTCCCATTTTCAATATATTTTGTGATTTATTCCAAGCATTCATTAGAACCCAAATTTATAAATGAATCCACTGTTAAATGCTCCAAAGTGCTTAAGTGTCCGGATTTCGAAGCAAAACTGACTGACTAGTATTTTGACCAGAGATTATTTCTGGAATACTTTCAGGATCTCCTCCAGGGATCCCTTCAGAAATTCTTGAAAAGACCCCTCAACCAATTATCGCAGTATTTTTTAAAGGATGCTTATAGGAATTTATCCAAAATTTGTTCCACAAAATCCTTAAGTACTTCAATAAATTGACTATCTCTTGTATTTCCGCAGAAATTACTTTGAAAATTTTCCAGAGGCTTTCCCAGGGTATCCTCTAGTTTTTTTTTCCACTGATTTCTCAAGTTTTTACTCTAAGAGATCATACAAAGATTCATACAGGCGTTCTTAAAAAAATGCAAGTGTTATACCATGTTTTTTTATCAAGGAGTTCGTTTAAGTAGTTTCCGGGAAGCCAAGAAACGCATTTTCATGTGGATGTCTTCAATTTCTCCATGGAAGATCTTTCCTTTTTTATTACTAAAAATAACCTTTGAACAGTTCGATATTTTGAATGTCAACGTATTTCCTCAAACTTCTACTATTATATTTTCATTGCAAGGCAAAAATGCAAAACTAGTTTTAAGTAAAAATCGTATTTTTCCTCCATATCCATGGATCGCATCACCGACCAAAGGTGACTCCCAGATCTTTTTCCTCTCTCACTAAAAAACACCCTTCCCGTAATGATTGTGGAGATGCAGAGGTATTCTCGGTCTCTAGAAGCAACAATCATTACACCCTAAAATCCTTCCCCATCCCAACTAACTGTAAGGACTTGGCCGGCGCCGTTATTGATCGATAATGTGAGATCTGCTTGCACTTCGAGAGTAAGTGGAACATCCCATCCCTTATTCATTTGGATCGAAGTGCAATTCTTACCAGTTCCGACCAATCACGCACAGCAATATACTGTCGTAGAAAGAACTACTGGTTGGTTTGGGAGTTGAACAGTGAATGACAAGATTTATTTTTTCATTTATTATCTAGGGTTACTATGATTAATCTCAGATCCAAACGCCTACTGCTAACATTCCTCCTCGATTGGATCTGGTAGTATTCCGATCATCTTTCGTATTTGCTCCAAACATACACGTTGCAGCGGCTTCATAGGAATATCTGCCAGCATTATTTCGGTTGGACAATATTTCATCTTGATGACTTCTTTTCGTTGCAGAATTATCAAAAAATTATCATACATCAATGTGTTTGCTCCTACATTCGATTCGATCACCTTCAACGAGTTTTATACAACTTTGGTTCTTCAAATACGACGATTGGTCCAATATCTTCTTCAGCAATTTCTTCCAACAGTCGCTTAGTCCAAATTAATTCTTGGCATCCTTCAGCAAGGGAAATAAATTCAGCTTCTGTTGAACTCAAGCTACGCTTGGCTGTTTTCTCGAACCCCAAGCAATAACTCCTTCTCCATATTTGATTAGGTACCCGGAATTCGACTTTATATCTCTGCGATCTCTTGCATACTCAACGTACAGGTCCTCTTGTGATAATCCCAGCTCCAGCTTATATCTCTTGTTGCATACAAATATCTCAGTACCTTCTTTGCTTCACTCCAGGGTTGGGAAAAAATCTGAAATTCATTCTACAGTAGCCAAACAAAGTAAATCGCAGTCAGCGAAGCCAGTGAAACTCACGCCTATGGACTGATGCACGAGTTCACGAATTTGACCTTTGAGCAGTGCCGAATTCACTAGTTTCCATGGTCACGTAATTAGCACGGCACCGCTAAAACGTCAAATAGTAAACCCGTGCATAGGTCCATCGCTGCTGTAGGCAAAGAGCCTTGAAAATTGCAAAACACCCGTTGCTAAGGGCAACCCAAAATTACTGTAGAAAAATGTTCCATTTGCCGCTGCATTTCCCGCATTTTGAGCCTTCAATGACACTAACGATTTAGAAAATTCATTCATCCAACATAGGCTACTTGATGAGATTCACGTTTTTGAACTTCTGTACTGGCAAGAGCCACGTGATTTTCGCGAAATTCAACCCTACTACTATTACCATTCCCAGCACTGGTCATTACCTACCGCTACTTGATACAGTCGACTCTCTACATCTCGATGCTTGCTTCGATCCCTTCATTCTGCATACGATTTCTCTCTCCATATCTCGATATCCTCCTTATGTCGATATCTCCATATCTCAATGTGTTCCTGTTGATATTTTGTTCCCAATTTTCTCTCTATACGTCGATATGAACATTATCAAAGGTTAAGCGATTCATAACAATTTGGAAACTCTAAATGAAGTTTATTTGTTTATTATTTTCCTAGTAACGGACTGAGAGAGAGGAGACAGCTGGCTTATATTGCGAGCTCCCAAAAGTCAAGGGAACCTGTCATCAACTGTCACTGGAAAACCAACACATTCGGAGGGCAGAACTAGTTTCCATGGTCACGTAATTAACACGGCACCGCTAAAACGTCAAATAGTAAACCCGTGCATAGGTCCATCGCTGCTGTAGGCAAAGAGCTTTGAAAATTGCAAAACACCCGTTGCTAAGGGCAACCCAAAATTGCTGTAGAAAAATGTTCTATTTCCTGCTGCATTTCCCGCATTTTGAGCCTTCAATGACACTAACGATTTAGAAAATTCATGCACTAAACATAGGCTACTTGATGAGATTCACGTTTTTGAACTACTGTACTGGGAAAGCCACGTGATTTTCGCGAAATTCAAGCCTACTACTATTACCGTTCCCAGCAATTCCAATCCTGTTGACTCGGTGAACTTGATTTCTGAAGCCTAATTTGCTGCTGAACAGGAATCGCTAAAGAAAATTCTCGCAGATTCCTTGCAGAAATTTTCTACAGCGACTCCCGTTTGAACTGACATTTCTTTTCAACTGCGTACTGCGATCAGAAAAAATCACATTCTTGATCGATTTCTTGCAGAAATTTCCCATGCATCAAGATAGGCCGAGAAATTACTTGTCAGCAGCGAATCAGGCTTGAGCCAGTAATGATATGTTCAGACTAGAGCTGATATTACGTAATAAGGACTGTTCATTTAAGAAAGTGGACACGTGTTTTTTACAGTAAACTGTTTATTTTCGAACAAATTCATGAGTTTACCTAAAATACATGGAAATCAACGTAATTTCGATCAAATTCACATAAATTTGAACATTTATTGAGCATTGCTGGAGAATGCTCTTACTTTTCTTTTGATACCTCCCATAAAATTCTGCACAACTTTTTTCGGAACTTTTCGAACTGCTTTTTGAAATGCTGATCACATTTTCTTGAAAAAATCGACGGAGCTTGCTTCCCTTCCATCCTTCTTAAGATGCCGTTCGATTTTTGCCCAATATGTTTCAATGAGGCGTAGTTCTGAGCAATTTGATGGATTCGATCATTTTTCTACAAATTCGACTTATTCCTTCTTGAGCATCTCCAAAGTAGCTGAACCATAGTGAGCCGATGCTAGGTCTGGCAAAAACAATGGAGGCATGGTATGTTTTCAGTAGATGGGCAGAAGCCATTTTTTAATGCATTCAGTTCTGTAATTTTCGCCGTTGATTGAACCCGTCGTGAAATATGTAGTACTTTCATACCGCAGGAGCAAATTGCTTGCCATACCAAATCATTTTTCCCAAATTTTTCTGTTGGGATGTATCGTACGTCGTCAGGAATATCTGTTTTGGCCACAGCGTTGAAAAAATTCAATTTGGACACTTCGCGATTCAAGCCAAATCTCGGAACGGCAGTTTTTCTGTGCAGAAAAAATTGAGAGTCGCCATGTCAATTCGACCCATTGTTTAGAATTTATAATTTTTTTATTTCAACTTTTGTCTGCTGTCAAAATAAACACTTGAGATCACACTGAAACAAAATTTTATTTGTTTTTATGGAATTTTTACACCAAAATGCTAATATTTAGGTGTCCACTTTCTTAAATGAACAGTCCTTATAGGCTCTCTTGATATCAGAAACCTTACATCTAGTTTTCACTGGAAATAAGCAGCATGGCGTTTGATATCAGGATACCCTATATTACGTAATATCAGCTCTAGTCTGAACGTAGCATAACTAAACGCTTACGGATATATCCGGTTTGGTTTGCACTGCTATATACAGGAGATCTCCGATAAAGCTAAGATATTGCGAATTGCTAGATAACGGTTCTCTCTCCTGCTTCTCCTGTAAATAGCTTGTGTCCATCGGAACTTTGGATGGATTCGCATTTTGCAAATTGAATCTTTCGGTTAACTTGCGAATGTATGATTGCTGATTGAGTTTGTATCCTTCATTGCCATTCTCTACCACGATTCCCTGAAAACTTCGTACGTCTTCTAGATTTTTAACGGCAAAGTTCTTCTCCAGCTGGTTGTAGATCGACACAAATTCCTCTTCAGTTGCTGTAATAGATTACCAACTGGTGAGCTCGTTTGTGGTAACAAAAATTTGTATCCTGGCAATGGTATGTTTGATTAGTCGTTACAAAAACTGTGAATGGTTCGTCACTATAAGTGTCGGCATAAGCCCTTAATCCTGTTTTATAAAAAATGGAATACATGTTTTTTATATATTTTTTCGCAATTACTTACGTAATTGTTCGACATTAAAAATATCGACGCACTAACAGATAACTTTTTAAATTGAGGCTACATGAATCGCATCACTTATCAAGGTGAATCCTGATCATGTAGCTTTTGAACCCTCCCACTAAACCATGGAGATGCAGAAGTGATCTCAGGCTCTAGTAGGGTGATGTGCTAGTATCCATCGTATTAAGCATTAATCAGTGAGAACTGCAATTTTCCCAGTATTGCAGTGAATGATGCTGATGCAAACCGATGCCAAACAATTCTTTCTCAAAACGGCTTTAGCATTGTACAAAAACATTTTGATAAATCTTGATCTCTTTTTGTGAATAATGCAAAGAAAATGCATCTTACCGTATTCTCAATCCGTCGCAATCAGTTTCCAGATTTGTCTCACGACTTACGGTTCACTGTGTGTATACTGAGTGGTTAAAACACAACATATCAACGCTATAATAAAATGTTTTACTAGAATATATAGATCTACGGGCATCTCCCTCCATTCCTTCAGCATGATGGAATATACTAATTTCCTTTAAAATTATTTGTTCGTCATCAAAATTCAGCTCAAACATATGAACACAATTCCTTTTGACCGTACAATTATGACATTTGCTCACAGTACAGCGAAAACAACACAATCAAAGGAACCGTATTTTTACGTCGAGCGTCGCGCACACATTGATGCCCACAAGCTTTTTTTTTTTTCCTCAGTACGACGGATTGAACTTTGTTTACATTCTCAATTATACGCGGCGGTTGAAGAAATTTCGTAAAATTTGAAAAAGTGCAAAGTGGATAATTGAACTGAAGTTATTTACCGAAATACAGTAGTTTTATTGCATTTTTGGTGTACAAGTGTACAAACCATAACAGCTTTCACAAAATTACACTTGGATAATGAATCTATGTTGCAGGCAAGTTTGAATATCCGCCGTAGTGAAACATTTAAAGGTTGATACGACGAATAGCAGCGCTTACGACGAAGTAGAACAAAACCCTAACAAAAAAAATCTAACTGGTGTTGTTTTTAATTTGTCGTTTAAAAGGAATTTATTTTCGCTAGCACGTATTTGTAGGGCAAATGAAAATGTAAAATACGTTTTTCAAAAACTTTCTCTATATTTTTCCTGAAGTTTTGCACAAAAACCAAATTAAGGGTAACGTTTAGGCACAGACAAACAGACGTAACACTGACGAAATTTCCATCGACCACTCTTTTAACGATCTTTTGAAATTCGCCATGTTAAAAAATCTAACAACAAGAGGCGCTCGCATCGTTTTTGTTCGCGTTTGACGTTTCACACTACAGCCATCTGCCGGTCTTGTTGCACGAAACACCTTTTCGTGCAACATGCTCTCCAGATGATGATGGTGTTCACTGGACGATGGATTTTGAAGAAATTTGTTGTAAGTTTTACGTCTGTTTGTCTGTGGTTTAGGTTTAGTAGTAGTCAATCTAAAAAACCCCTCCCCTTGGTTATGCGACCTTGCCGCAATGGGAGGGCATAATCCATTAGCCCATATGATGGAAACCAAAGGCGTAACCTGTAGTGGTGGTATCACATTTTGGCATTTTTTTTTGCTTAAAGCCGCGTCATAATTTATATGGCATTAGACGCAATAATATCTCGGATGTGATCCGAGATTCGAAGTGGACATCAATACTATTGGTGACGATTAGTTTGCATTTTGCTAACCTGAATGATCCGTAGCCACTCTTACTATTAGCTAGCTAGACACATCGTTATCATATACGGCGTAGGGAATATCACTCTGAGGAAAATGACTAGTAGATTCACTGAGTAGAAATAAGTGGCGACAATCTTATTTTAATATGGTTTTTACATTGCCATAATAAGAAAAAACCTCTTTTGTAACAGCGGTATAAATAATCTAATTCCAGCTTCATTTTCGCAAAATTTACAAGTAGAAAGTAGGCGTTGTGAAGCATTGCATTTGCCACCGAAAAATCTTGTAGGAGACTGTTATAGAAGCCTAAGGTAACTTTACTCTTAAATATTCACTATAAAATGACTATGGAAAGTAAGACGCTGAGATCGATCATTAGGGTACACTTGATAGTTTCGAGAAATTGTTGAACAGACAAGGAAAGTGACTTTTTTCTTTAGGGATGTATGAACGTAAAGACCTGCAATTAACTAGAACTACTATTAAACAGCCTGATTTTGTTAATACTTGACAGGAGTAATCAGAATAGCACTTGAGTGACAAATTATTCAAAACCGCTTCGACTAGACAGTATTAGTAATGAAACTACTACACTACTATTTCAAAAAATTCTGATGGAGCTGCTGATTTTCACAATGCTTCCTTTTCTAAGAATCAAGGGAATATGGGTATTTTCAAAAAACTACCACATCACGATACTAATAAAAAAACAGTGTTCATGTGGGCACCATAGCCTAGTCCGTCTGAGTATTGGTCCTGGTAGAGGGGAAACTTGGCAAAAGCCAGACCGAGGGTTCAGCCTTGACAAGTTAAGCTGTCAGGCATCCCCAACTGAATACCATACAAAAAAAAGTAGTAGTCAATCTAAAAAACATACACTACCATTTTAATTGAAAGTGTTTATGATGTCGAGAACCTTAACTATACGATTTTCCCATTTTCCCCTTGGTACCTCTTTAGCTGATAAATCTCTCTTCAGTAACCTAAAGAGAATAAAATTACCTTCTCTCTTCCGCAGATCCGTCGTGGGCTTCCGTCAATCGTGGCATCCTGTTGTGCGCTGACTGTTGCTCAATACACCGTAGCCTTGGGCGACACATCTCCCAGGTGAAGTCCCTGCGCCAAGGAAGCTGGTCTCCGTCGGTGCTGGCATTCGTCAACCAGCTCAACAGCCACGGTGCCAATAGCGTTTGGGAGCACCTACTGCTGGACTCGGTAGCACCCAAGAACCTCAAGCGCAAACCAACGGCCAAGGATCCACTCCACCCGACCAAGGCGGATTTCATTCGCGCCAAACACGTGAATCTGTCGTACGTGTTGAAACCCACTCTGGATGATGGCGTGAGTAATGCGGCAAATCTGGAAGCGGAACTGAGCAAACAGCTTCATGCCAGTGTTCGATCCGGCAATCTGGAAACCAGCCTTAGATTGTTGGTACAGGGAGCAGATCCCAATTTTTACCACGAAGAGAAAGGTTCCACTCCGTTGCATGTTGCGGCCCGATCGGGGCAATTGTCGCAGATGGAGTTGTTGCTGGTTTACGGCGCAGATATAAACGCCCTCGACTCACAGGGAAATACTCCGCTCGGTGTGGCCAAGAGCTGCAAGCAGACAGCGATTGCCGACCGGTTGATAGAGGCTATGTACGAAGTGACCGATCGCTTGAGTTACTTCCTGATGGGCAAAAAACCGGATCACTCGGTAAATAAAGGATTTCTTTCATTATAATAAATATCTTTCCTGTGTTACAAAGTTTTACTAATCTATTATAATTTCAGTCCGGTCAGCACCTGCTCATTCCAGACCAATCGAAGAAGGAAATCAGCGAACAGCTGAAGATAGCCCGGGGAAAGCTTCAGTTGATTCCGAACCGTATGTTTGAAGAATTGGTGATGGACTTGTACGATGAAGTGGATCGGCGGGAGACGGAAGCCATTTGGGCCACTAGTGCTCTGAATCCGGAGATCGGTGCCGTGCCGTTTCTTCCAACGAATCCGCATCTAAGTGCTACGAGGAATCAGGTAAAACACGTTAAAATATACCTGTATTAAACAGGGTGACCCCAGACTTAAAAATCAATTTTTGAAATGTCATAATGCTCATCCGATAAAACAAATCATTTTTTAGAATGGTTCTTTTTTTATAAAAATGGTTATATGTCTACATTTTGTGCGGATGTTTTCAATGTCTACTAAGTCATATTTGTCTGCGTTAAAAGAAAAACAATCAATTTGCTTAACTTGCCAAACGAAGTAAATGTTATGTATAAAAACGTTGGTTTTTAGTACCATATAACATGGAAGAAAATTATTGTTTTTAAATCTACAAATCACATGTTTTGTTTCAAATACCTATGTTTTGTTTTTGACAGATAGTGTTTCAAAGGTAATTTTAGAAACAACAAATTAAATTGTTGTTACAGATTAGCAAACTAATTGAATCAAAAATAGGTTCTCGTAAGCCGTTAGTCAACAATTTATCTTTATGATAATAAATCGTCGAGCTGTTTAGTGGAATACCTATAAGTAAATAAAAACCTATGCCATTTAATTCCACTAGAGTTTGTATCCTTTGACAGATACGCGTATTTCAACCTCAACGGTAAGGCCGGAAAATAAAGCCTACAACTATAACATCTGAAAAATGTAAAAATATGACAATTTTTATCGATCTTGCGAAACTTCTACACTCTAATTTAGAATTAGATTTGTTCTATAAAAATCTTTCAAAGCATTATCTTTTGTTCATCATGACTTTTCCACATTGATTTTTTTCCGGGACACCCTTATACTGAATGTTCAATATAAATTTTACCATGTTTCAATTTCCAGGGTCGTCAAAAGTTAGCCCGTTTCAGCCAGCAGGAGTTTGCCGGTCTGATCAGCGACGTGCTGATCGATGCTCGCCGCCGGCAGAACATGGCCAATTTGCGTCCGATCGATTCGCCTCTGCCGTCGACGTTGATGCAGCTGCGGAGCACGGCCAGGGAGTCCAATCTCTCGGATGATGAGCCCCTGTACGATGCGGTAGCGTCGGATGACGATTACGCCGCTTTGGCACCGGTGGCGCAACAGGTAAAGTTTCTGATGCGCCAAAAAGCCGTACTAAACCATAACAACAGCTTCGGGTGAAATGGTGTGCTTGAGTGGTGGAGAAGCATGCCCGGGTTCTCCACGTGGTGGCGCGTGTATGTGTTTGTTTTGTAGCCGGTGGGTGGAGGGAAAGGATTGTGATATTAACGTAGAACAGGATTAGGGAATCATTACATCGAGAAACTAAATGTGTCATCGTCTTGCTGTGCCATTAGATGTAGCTTTATGGGGATCATTTTCATCGAACTTTTATGTAATTATGCTGAGCAATCATAATCTCGTGTATATTAGCAGGTAGATTAGTTAGGGAAAGCATGCCAAAGATTTTCTGTTTGAGGAGAGTACGATATTTTTTGAATGTGTTATGGTACGCTGATTTACATACCTCTTTCGCTGATGTTGAACTTTCAAAAAAAAATATGGTCTTCTTGTAGTTATAACCTGTTATAGCATACAGAAACTCAATGCATCCCGCAAAAAAATTGCACCGCACTGGGATATATTCAGGGATAAGTTAGGTAGTCGAAAGGTGGAATCAGTATTTCAACAAACACCTGAATGATACTGATGTAATTCCTAATCTGAAGAATGGCATTCAACAGCTAAAGCGTCAGCTTTAGGGTTGGATGCTGTTTTTGATTAAATTCTAAGAATGTTTGCGGTTTCGAGGGGCGCTCATTCCACCTGCTGCTCAAACTACCTCTAAAGCAGACTCCTCTTTATCAGGTATCAGAAGGCCAGCTCGCGAGCCACAGGCACGTTTCCCGCCAGTTGGGAGATTTGTTCCTTCGCCATATTTGAGCCTATCATCTACCCGATGGAAGAGAAATGATAAGGGAAAGATGGGACCAAACTCTGACCAAGAGACTGCAATAATGCTTGTTAAATGCTTCGCCACCCTTGGAGATGGCTCAGTAATGTGCAATTATATGCTGAGTGGCCGCCCAAGAGTTAATCTGAAGCTTCACCCAGCACTTCGAAATTGGAATAGTTAGCTCAAGGCCAATGAAGGCATGCGATGCTCCATGGCCAACTAGCTAATCTGCCAATTCATTTCGAGCGATGGAAGAATGGCCAGATACCCATACAAGGTTTATAGAGTTGACTGAATTCAGTTTTTCAATTTGAGTTTGACATGCGATAACAAGCTTCGACTGGAGTTGGCCGAAGCAAAAGCTTTCATAGCAGCCTGACTATCTGAACAGAAATACATGATTTTACCCATTACGCTCTGTTGAAGTGCTGATTGCACTCCACACATAAGAACAAATGTTTTCGCCTGAAAAAACGGTGCAGTTTCTACCAAGTAAGTTTAGGCGTGCTTACGGGAATAGCCAGAAAACACCAGAACGGTAGGCAAAATTACTGCGATTGCTTTATTGTCTTTGCTCTTCGACACTACAAATTACAATGATGGTGCGGTGCAAATGATTGTGCAACTAGCAGAGTCGGCCGCAGTTAATCTACAAAAACGTCGGGGCTCTGTTGGTAGCCCGAACAAAAATTACGTCTGCTACAGCTCGGCCGTCCTGCTGCTATCGCCCTCGATAGCTTGAGTTAGGAATCTAATCACTGTCCGATGACTTAAACAAAAAATAATCAATATAATGCGTGAAACTTTAGTGGTTCGATCATTGCTGAAGTATGGTTGCCAAATGAATTGCGAATTTTGATTTACACCCGCAACGGCAATGACATCACTGGACTATTCCTCATCAGGAAACCCGTAGAAATCAGACTCATCTTTAGAATACCCTTTAAAACTTAAATCTTCGGATGAACAGCTTGATGAAAAAGTCTCAGTATCGCGAGTGGCAGCCTTCTTGTACAGTCGCAGATTAAGTGGATCAAAAGTTCCGTCGAAGTACGTACTTGTCACCTGATACCCTTCTAGGTCAGTAACGATGTATCGATTGTTATCTAATACTCTCTTAATCTGATACGGACCTCTATACTTAGCCTTGAGCTTACTATTCTCGCCTGATACTTTGACAGTTCTGATCGCAACTAAATCGCCTTGTTTAAAAACGGTATTTCGTTTACATTTAGCGTCGTACTTTTCTTATTGTATTCCTGTAGCTGTTTAATCTTCTCTACAGCATCGCTTCTGATACAGTCAATATCGCGATCAACCTCTTTGTTAAGATTCTCTAAAAATCGCTCTAGATCTGACTCAAAGTGGTTTCTCTGTCTAACATTAAAGAGCAGAACTGCCGGAGAATTCGCTATCGAACGATTATAACTGTTATTGAGCAGGTATTCAGCTTCGAACAGAACATTGTCCCAAGACGTTTTCCTTTCTTCTGCCAATTTAGCTAGCAAAGGTACTAATGTTCTGTTGTAACGCTCAATTTGTCCATTTGCCTTTGGACATCCAGTCGCAATCAACACGTGCTCTATCCCGCGTGTTACACAAAACGATTCGAATTCCTTAGACGTAAAAGCAGTTCCGCGGTCTGAAATGATTCTTCGTGGCTTTGAATAATAAGAAATGTAGGATCGCAACGATTTCAAAACTTCATAAGTTTTTGTTTACCGCGTCGCGTAAAGTTTAATGAAATTACTGAACCCATCAATTACGGCAAAAATATGCACGTTTTTACTTTTCGTTATTTCTAGCGGACCTAAGTGGTCAACGTGGACGGTATCGAAAGGAATAGTGCCCTTATCGATGTTATGCAAATATCCGTCATATTTCTTATCGCGAGGATTGAACGTTATCTATGTAATGCACGACTTTCCATGTTCAAGAACCTTCTTTTTCATTTCAGGGAACCAAAAGAGACGACGTATTTCAGCACAGATCTTACCTGCGCCGAAATGATCCATGTCGTTATGGTATCGATAGATCACAGACGCTTCCATGTTTTTCGGTACGCAAAGTAATAGTTTATTCTTTTTTTCCTTTTTATAGACGATGTTGTCCCTGACTTCGTAGTCTCTATGAGTGCCTACAAGTACAGCGGCTTTGATCTTTTGAATATCCGCATCTTGAAGCTGCGCGACGTAAATCGAGTTGGTGAACACATCGTTCGGATGTTCTTCTAGCTCAAGCAAAAGCATGTTAACACGGCTAAGCGCGTCGACGTGACGCATGCGTTCGCCTGGCCTATGTACAATAGTGTAATCAAATTGTTCGAGATAAAGACTCCATCGAGATATTTTTGCATTCACATCTCTTTTCTCTAATGTCTTTTTCATAGCCTCACAATCTGTTACGATTACGAATTTCATTCCGAACAAATACATGCGAAATCTCTGAAGAGTATACACAACAGCGAGAGTCTCCAACTCGAAGCTATGGAGCTTGGCTTCCGCGGCAGTTGTTTTACGACTATAAAACAAAACCGGATGAAACTTCTTGTCATCTTCCTGGCGTTGAAACAAAATACCTGCGAATCCAGCGCTAGAAGCATCAGTGTGAACTTCTGTTTCGAGAGATGGTGAATATATTGCGAGCACCGGCTTCTGAATCAAACTAGCCTTAAGGGCATTGAACGCGACAACGTGCTTCTCTTCGAATTTAAACGGGGCATCTTTCTTTAACAATTCGTATAACGGATGAGCCAACTTATTAAAATCTTGAATAAATTTCCGGAAGTAGCTTACTAGCCCTACGAAACGATGCAGCGCGTGAACATTCACCGGAATAGGGACAGATTGAACCGAATCGATGTGACGATCGCTTGGACGTATCAAATTGTACGTTATATTGTACCCAACATAGTCGATTCGGGTCTTAAGAAAAGAACACTTCTGTAACTGGAGTTTTACATGATTATCGTTTAGAGTTCGAAGAACATCTGCCAAAACGTCCATGTGTTCTTCGATAGTTTCTGTACTTATAAGAATATCATCGATAAAAACCGTTCTTTTACCCGACTTGATCAACTCATCTAGGACCTTGTTAATGTAGCGAACAAACGCGGCTGGTGAATTGGCATATCCAATTGGCATATTAAATTCGTATTGGCACCGTCAACTACGAATGAAGTATACTTTTTGGAGTTTTCAGCAATATCAACGTGATAAAACCCGTTTTTCAAATCAAGACTACTGAAATAACGTTTATCGCGAAGCTTAACAACGAGATCCTCAATGATGGGCATTGGGAAATTATCGCGCTCAACCAATTTGTTAAGCGGTTTAAAATTAACACACATTCGGTATGTGTTATTTTTCTTCTTAACCAATACCACGCGACAGTAATCGTTAGACTGGCTTTTTCTAATAATATCCTTGTCCAACATTTCCTCGATTATCTTGTTTAATTCCTGTTTTTCAAATACACTCAATCTGGCTGGTGTTACGGTAAAAGGTTTATGTTCCTTCAATTTGATTTCCACTTCCATCTTTACTAACGGTTGTGAAGGGCTTGGTCGGTTCACATAACAGTCATTGAAAACTTTTTCTACAACTGTCTTCAAACGTGTCGTTTCCTGAGAGTCTCCTACGTTTAGGTCTATTTGTTCTTTATCCTCGATCAATACGCAAAGACAGTCATCGCGACTACCAAAAGCCTCAATCATCAGCTGTGGATTATAATCCGACACTACGGATTCTCTCCTGAAAACAATACCCGTTATTCCATTGCCGTTCGTGAAGTCTCGGCCCAAGAGGACATTAACTTCTTTCGAAATGGTATCGTCTGGAACGACGATCAAAGGTACAACGAAAACGCGACTCCCAACAATAATCAAACCACGGAATGATCCAAGCATCATTAAACGCGTGCCATTGATGCCAATGATCTCATGTGGCGGTACGTTAGATGAATAATCAAAATCAGACGGTAGTTTAGAAACCTTAATCAAACTTACCGGGGATCCTAGATCAACAAGAGCGTTGAAATCCTGACATGACTTCTTGAACAAAATCTTCGCCGGTGTCCGGCTTCCTTCGTCTACTTCCAAATAATATGGATCCGCTTCGATCCCAGCGTCTTCCCGTTGATCGTCATTCTGCAAAAACCGGATTTAATTTGATTCGAAGGCTTGTTTCGGTGCGATTCCTGTAGCGATCAAACATTCTTTCTCCAAGTGTCCAACCTTTCCACATTTAGTGCATCGCGGCTTCTTCTGTGGCAATGGGCATTTGGCTGACATATGACCACTCTCATTGCAATTAAAACAGCGTCTGACTTGAGGTTGCTTATTGGTATCTTCGAAGACTGCAGACTCCTTGCGCTCGTTGATGCGGGACACCTGGTGTATTATGGTATCCTTCTTAACATATGGTTTAGTATTGACGACAGCTCTCATTCGAAGATAACGCTGTAGACAACGGATGAGATCCTTGACATGACGCAAATCCTTCGAGATCAGATACTCTTGTATCTTGCCATCGTTCACGTTCCTTATAATGTACGCGATGATAGCTTCGTCGGACAATCGGCCTTCTTTGGCAATTTTCTGCATCTCGTACACATAACTTTCCTCGTCTTCATCCTTACCTCGGAATCGCTTCGCCAGTTTGAAGTGCACATCTGCTTCGTTCATACGACTAGGAAACGCTTCACAAATTGACGTCTTGAAACATTCCCAATCCACCGTGGCTTCTTCCTGTGCCTCAAACCATTTTCTCGCTGTGCCGGTCAACCTTGAGTGGGCGTAGTGTAAACGGGCGCGCGGCGACCATCCATAGACTTCGGCATAGCCTTCAATCTTACCAATCCATCGACTGCAACCTCCTTCTTTACCGTTGAACGACAGAATAATTCGTTCCACCTCAATCGGATGAAGAAATATTTCACGATAATGACGCAAATGAGCTCTACTACGGTCGCTGGATTCAGTCACGGTTGATCCACGAGAGCATACGCTCACGGTTGCTTCACTTCCTTCGTCGGATTCTTCTTCCATTAGGTCGTACACTTTAACGTTCGAGAATCTTCTTTCCATCCCTGGAGACAACGGTTCTTGCTTTGCTTGCTCTACGAACTGGGTGAAGACTGTCTCCGATGCAGACAGTTGTTGTCGGCCATTTTCCTCCTTCACGACGACGGTGCGTTTTTTCGGCGACGCCATGTTTCCGAAACACAAGATGGCGTTGAAAATGTTGCGTTCTGTCGAATCTTCACAATTCGTTTTCCAGTGAAAATTGAATGATACGGATTAGTCAAATTAAACACTGAACATCCGCGTACTAATCGCAATTATTTTTCGGTCAAATCCCACTTCTGAGCTTTAGGCGTGCTTACGGGAATGGCCAGAAAACACCAGAACGGTAGGCAAAATTACTGCGATTGCTTTATTGTCTTTGCTCTTCGACACTACAAATTACAATGATGGTGCGGTGCAAATGATTGTGCAACTAGCAGAGTCGGCCGTAGTTAATCTACAAAAACGTCGGGGCTCTGTTGGTAGCCCGAACAAAAATTACGTCTGCTACATAAGTAAAACTGATTCAGCCTTAGCTCATGAGAATATACACCTGCACCGGCTCTACCTTCAAGAAGGGAGTCATCAGTGTAACTATACTATATTGTTTAATATACTTCTTTACAAATAGCCAGACGTCCACTCTTCCCGTGAAGGGAATTGTATGGTAAATGTCCTGTAAGGAAACTGACAGGCAATTGTGAGATCACTTGGAGCAAGGACAATTTTATCCCAATTCCACAATGGGGAAACAACGAAGTATGTGTAGATCTACGATTCATCGGATTTTTCTCCAGTAGATCCAGTACGCATAAACGGTAAGAGCAAGAAAGTGCTTCTTGTTTAAGGTATATGTGTAGTGGCGCAACGTCGAAAAGGGCCTCGTGCGCTGCTGTGCGAGTTGTAGAAAACGCATCAAACATCGCCAAACCAAACCCTTGGAGATGGCCCAATTTTGATTGGATTGTTCTCACTTTGCCCTTTTGCCACCACACAAGACATCCATATGCCAATATTGGTAGAACAACTGTTGTGTAAATCCATTTGATATATTTGGGTTTGAGGCCCCAAGTTTTATCAAAGGTTCGCCGGCATTGACCGAAGGCCGTGCAAGCTTTGTTGACTCTGAAATCATTGTGAGGTGTCCATGAAAGTTTGGAATCTAGAATGACTCCGACATACTTTACTTGATCAGTCACATGAATATCATATCCAAAATTAGGTAAAGGTCGAGTTCCATCGCGATTTCGTCTTTCCGTAAAAAGAACAATAGTTGTTTTGTTCGGATTAACCGAAAGGTCATACTGGCAACACCAACTCTCGACTACCTGAAGAGCACTTCGCATCAAGTTGAATTCACTCAAGTTGGAAACATTTATACAAAGGTTTTTCCAGCCGGATCGTTCAGCAGAACGGAGAGCCTTCTTGAACTTGAACGACTCTGATCCAGTTGAACGGCGTCTGTTCCAACTCTTCTTCTCTTCGTGGCATTAACGTCCTCACTGGGACAGAGCCTGCTTCTCAGCTTAGTGTTCTTATGAGCACTTCCACAGTTATTAACTGAGAGCAGTTATCGTGTGGCAGGTACGATTATACACTATGCCCAGGGAAGTCAAGAAAATTTCCATTACGAAAAGATCCTCCACTCGGCTAAGGAAGGCCCCGTCTGTTCCAACTCTTTCTACATTATTTCCTAAGTCTAGTCAGATCGGAATTCCATCATGGGGTACACAGAGGTACTCTTGTAGTCTTCACAGACCACAGAGGACATGCTTCTTCAAAAGCTTTCATAATTTAGGATGTTGTAGTATCAACGGCATCATTCAAACCACTTGGATTTTCAATGGACGTATCCATGGAATTGATGGCAGCCCTGCGTCATTCAGCATCGCGCGCCAATCGAGTGTAAAAGGAACTGACGGAATGAAGCTCAAAAGTGAATGGAAAGAAAGAAATGAATAAAGCTCATTCAAGTGTTTTGCCTCGATCTGTAAAGACGTGTTTTACTGTTCTCTCTGCTAATTTACCCCTCCAATAGGTTATGGGCCTGTGAAGTAGCCATTTTGTTTTTGTGCAAAGTGAACACGTTCAGACAAGTCGTGGCGCGTTTGTTGGAATTTTTCCGGAAGTGTTAAATTCAACAAAAATGGAGAAAATTGGTATCGCGAAGTTAACGAACGATAATTACGATTCGTGGAAATTGGAAGTCGAGTTTCTGTTAGTGAGAGAAGGACTTTGGAAGTATGTCTCGCCGGGAGTGAAGCCGGAAGTGGCTGCTTCGGGTTCGAACGTCGCGAAACTGGCTGCCTGGGACGAGGGAGACCAGAGAGCGCGCGCGACGATCGGTTTATTGCTGACAAAAAGTCAACACGGGCATATCCGGAATACGAATTCCGCGAAAGCAGTGTGGGACAATTTGGAAAAGCAGCACCAGAAGAAGACGCTTACGACCAAAGTGCATTTGCTCAAGCGAATCTGCGACATGGAGTACCACGACGGGGACAACATCGAAGAACACCTGATGGAGTTTGAGGATTTGTTCGAGAAGCTGGCTAATGCTGGAACAAAACTAGACGAAGATCTCCAGGTGGTTTTAGTGTTTAGAAGTTTACCTGGTTCGTTCGATGCCTTGACGACGACGCTAGAGAACCGAGCTGATGATGAGCTAACGATGCATCTTGTGAAAGGGAAGATCATTAACGAAGTGCACAAGCGTCGTGATCCGTCGGTAGTGGATTCGATTGTTCTCAAGGCGGAAGACAAGAAGAAAAACTCAGTGTGTTTTTTCTGCGAGAAGCCCGGTCATAAGAAAGCAAACTGCAGCTTGTGGCTGAGGCAGAAGAAAGAAGAAGGTGACAGTAGCTCAGCAGTGAGCAGGCACAGCGAAGTGAGAAAAGTGTCGAAAAAGCTCGCGAAGGCGAAGCTTGCGACGTCGCGATCGGAAGAATTTACTTTTCTTGCCAGAGAGTGCGTGACGAATGGTTGTGTCGTCAAATCCGATGTGAACGTAGAACCGAGAAATAGTGCGTTTGTTGCCAGTGAGTGCGCGGCGAAAGACTGGATCGTCGATTCCGGTGCGAGCTCGCATATGTGCGCAAATCGGAAGTTTTTCGTGTCGTTCAATGAACCGCGGATGGACACTCCGAAATCGGTTACGGTTGCCGACGATAAACATGCAGCGGTGAAAGGCGTCGGATTGTGCCAGATTTTTTGCATCGGAGGTGGTGGCGCAGAAACGCGAATTTTGTTGAGTGCAGTGCTTTTCGTTCCTGATCTCGACATGAATCTCGTGTCCGTTGGCAGGCTAGTTCAGAAGGGAGCGAGCGTAATCTTCGACAAGAACGGATGTAGAATTGCGAACGGTGATAAGATTGCTGCTATTGCGCCGTCAAGCAAGGGTCTGTTCCATCTTCAAATGATTGAACGTGCTAGTGCAGTTTCGGATCAGTGTCATACGAAGAACTGCATACACGAGTGGCACAGGGAGCTGGGACATCGTGATACTCAAGCTATCCTGGATCTGGAGCGGAAAGCTTTGGCAACAGGCATCAAGGTACGTAACTGCTCTGTTCGTTATTCTTGTGAACCCTGTTTGGAGGGAAAGATGGCAAGGCGACCATTTCCTAAGAAAGTGAGGCGTAAGTCGAAAGCGGTGTTGGATTTGATCCACAGTGACTTGTGTGGGCCGATGAAAACGGCCACACCTGAAGGTCGTCGGTATTTTCTTTCGCTGATCGACGACTACAGCCGCTTTACCACTCTATACATTCTTAGGAAGAAGTCGGATACCGTGGACGTTATCCGAGATTTCGTACGTTTGATGAAAACGCAGTTTGGTAGATCCCCGAAGATCATCAGATCGGATCAAGGAGGAGAGTACCGCAGCGCAGAGTTGGTCAAGTTTCTCAAGCAGGAAGGAATTCAGCAGCAGTTTACGACAGCATACACGCCACAGCAGAACGGAGTTGCGGAGCGCAAAAATCGTTCGCTGGTAGAGATGGCACGGTGTATGATCATCGATTCTGGGTTGCATTATCGTTACTGGGCCGAGGCGGTTAACACGGCCAATCATCTGCAGAATATGTTGCCAACGAAACCGGTGCAGCAGACGCCTTACGAGATTTGGCACGGTACGAAGCCGGACATGAGCATGATCCAGATTTTTGGCTCGGAAGCTTATGTGCACATCCCGAAGGAAAAGCGGACGCAGCTGCAATCGAAGGCGACAAAATTGACGTTTGTTGGGTACTCCCAGCAGCATAAAGCGTGGCGTTTCATCGACTTGAAGACAAACGAAATCGTTTTCAGTCGTGATGCTCGTTTCTTGCCGTCAAGTGATCGAGAGATTCCGGATGCAGTCGATGACGAAATTTTCGTGGTGCCTCCGGTGAAACCGTCCAGCAACATGGAGCATGAAGAGTCGGACGAGTCCGATGAAGATTCCGAAGATGAGCCGGACGCAGATAGTGACGATGAGGAAGAATTCCGTGGGTTTGAAGAAGAATCTTGCGACAATTTGGATCTTGGTTTTGAAAATCCAGCAGATCGGAGTTTATATGAAGATGCCAATAGCAGTGTTGTCTCTCGACAGGACGACGAACTAGTTTCGATCCAGGGGGAGTCGACTTATTTGCAGGAGGAGCAATTCGCCGTTATACCTCGTCGGTCTGGAAGGTCAACGAAAGGTATTCCACCTGAACGTTACGTGGCGGATGGTAAACTGGCTCGGAGTCAGCAGTGTGAACCCCGAAGCTACCAAGAGGCAGTGAGTGATCCTGAGAATGGCCATTGGAAGGCCGCCATGAACGACGAGCTGAAGTCATTGCGGGAGTGCAAGGCCTGGGACTTGACGTCGTTGCCGCCAGGAAGCAAGACCATCGGATGCCGCTGGATCTATAAGAAGAAGCAGGATGAGCAAGGTAAACTAGTACGATATAAAGCGAGATTAGTAGCGCAAGGTTTCACGCAACGATATGGCCTGGACTACGACGAGGTATTCGCCCCAGTCGCGAAGCAAGTGACGCTTCGTACACTGCTGACCATCGCTGGACGAGATGAGATGCAGGTCAGGCACGTTGACGTGAAAACTGCATATTTGAATGGCGATCTCAAGGAGACCATTTATATGCGGGTACCACCCGGACTACGAGTTGAAAAAGGACAGGTGTGTCGTTTGCGTAAGAGCCTATATGGTTTGAAGCAATCAGCCAGGGTTTGGAACCAAAAGCTGAATGATGTTATGAAGCGACTGGGATTCCGGCAGGCGGATGCTGACCCGTGCTTATATGTGCGGAAGAAGAGCGGCGGCACAGTGTATATCCTGGTGTATGTGGATGATATGCTAATCGCTACATCACGTGATGAAGACTACGAAGGAGTTGTGAAGGCTTTAGCTAGCGAGTTCCAGATTACAACACTTGGTGAAGTGAAACATTTTTTGGGAATAAGAGTGACGCGGAAGAACAACGCCTACTGCTTGGACCAAAAGGCTTATATCGACAAGTTGGTTGCACAGTTCGGACTTGCGGATGCTAAGGGATCACGGATTCCTATGGACGTCGGATACCTACAGCAAAAGGAGGAGCTGGAGAGTCTACCGAACAATGAGAAGTTCCAGAGCCTCGTCGGTGGTTTGCTGTATCTATCAGTAAATACCCGGCCAGACATCGCTATTAGTACATCCATTCTTGGAAGGCAGGTAAGCAAGCCAACGAATGCGGATTGGACGGAAGCAAAACGGGTTCTGCGCTACCTGAAGTCTACGAGTGATTTGAAGTTGGAATTGGCTGTAAACAGACAAGAACTTCGAGGATACGCAGACGCAGACTGGGCCGGAAATGTGAAGGGCCGAAAATCGAATTCGGGCTATCTGTTTCAACTGGGTGGTGGCCCGATTTCATGGTGTGCCAGAAAGCAATCGTGTGTGGCACTTTCATCGACGGAAGCGGAGTACATTTCGTTAGCTGAAAGTTGTCGGGAGCTGCTTTGGCTGAAAAAACTATTGAAGGACTTCGGGGAGCCTGTACAGGAACCAGTACAGATCTTCGAAGACAACCAAAGTTGCATCAAGATGTTGGAGCAGAATGCAGGACTGAAGCGTTCGAAGCACGTGGACACCAAATACCACTTCGTGAAGGATTTGGCTGAAAACGGCAACGTAAATGTAACTTATTGCCCATCGGCGGATATGTTGGCGGACATTTTTACGAAACCGCTGAACAGGGTAAAATTGGAGGACATACGCGAGAGGATTGGATTGCGATCTCTGCGCGATGAGGAGGAGTGATGGCAGCCCTGCGTCATTCAGCATCGCGCGCCAATCGAGTGTAAAAGGAACTGACGGAATGAAGCTCAAAAGTGAATGGAAAGAAAGAAATGAATAAAGCTCATTCAAGTGTTTTGCCTCGATCTGTAAAGACGTGTTTTACTGTTCTCTCTGCTAATTTACCCCTCCAATAGGAATTTGGTCGCAGTTCCCAGATTGTTGACCGGGGATCCCTAAAACGCAAAGTCTGCACAGTTTCATTTGATTGTTCAAAGAAGATGCAGCAATGATCAGATAATGATTCCTCATCTAATACATGCCAATTCGCCAACTCGTGGCTGATTCTATTCGAGCAGGGCGTTATGTCTAACACTTCTTCTCTAGTAGATACCATGAACGTTGGGCGATTGCCTATGTTGAGTAATCCAAGATTTGTACTACTTAAATATTCCATTAGACTGGAGCCGCTTAAATTGATGAGCTTAGGTTGTGTTATTTTGCATGAGTCTGCAAAGATATCGTTGCTGTTGTTTTATGCTGAAGATTGTTCTGAGCTATCCTAACCGTAGCCACTACCCAAACTAAGCAGGTTTCAGCTTTTTGCCATGGTCAGTGTTCAGACAGACTGGAGCAAGTGGAAGAACTGTGAATACTATGTTAATTTATAAACCAGGTAGCTGATGTCATTTTAGTAGATTCAATGTATGGGTTGTAGTCATACGTACCATCAACCTATTTAAAAAATTCGTACTCACCAACTCAAACACGTAACGCCGTCCAGATTTTACTTGTTATTCTAGGAAAAAAAATGTGAGTTTTACAGTCTAACACAATTTTGTAATGCATAACAGTTTATATATACCTTTTCATAGAGTGCATTGAATGTCTAACCAACATAACCCAAACTCATCGTAGTCAATTGTAGCTTGCAGTAAACCGCCTATTAATTGTGGATTTTGTTAAAAAACTATTGTATAACAAACTAACCGAAACCTTGTCTGTGAAACGATTAAGCCAAAGAATACACGTGTTACTAATATGCATCTGCTGCTCCTTTTGTGCTCCGTTTGTATCACCCTTGTCCATTCTATAACCCTCTCTGCCAACATTGAACCTACTTTTGTTCGAAAAAAAAGAGCAAACACTCAAATGTAACTGTCCCGTTTTGAAGGCCCTGGTGAACAAATCACCGCCCAGTGTTGTCTCGAATGTGGAGGTCGAAACCCTCCGACAGAAACTGCAGGACCAGGAATCTACCATTCACGAACTGCGCGAACTGATTCAGAAGCTGGCCAGCGAAAACAATCAACTCAAGTCCCATTTGGACTCGAAGGAGTACGACGTTCAGCTGTAAGGATTGTTAAATGATAGCTGTGCATAGAGTGTCGTCTAACTTTTCTCAATTTGTCTTCCAGACGAATCGATAGTCATGTGAACGGGTCTTCCATCGGTACACCGGAGGAAATGGAACCAGCATCCGACGGTCGACAGTATTACAAACGCCCGGTAAGTATGTACGAAGCAAGGCAGCTACCGCGGGACGAAAACCGTCCTCCGATTACTCAAAGTCTGTACTCGATGGCACCGTTGGCTTCGAGCAGCAATACACCGAACGTCGGAGGTACCAGCATGAACACCAGTGCCGGTTCGGATTTGAATACTTCCGGAGGCGGTAGTCAAGTTCAGTTGCCACTGTTTGACGAGGTCAAGAATCGAACCGATTTGGTAGCCAGACGCATCAAGGAACTGTTCGCAGCGATGCAGGACCTCGCTAAGACGGATGCTTTTGTTCCGTGTGCCGAACGAATACGGTTAGCCGTGGCCGAACTGATAGCCATCTTCCCGGCAACGATGCGCGAGGAAACTCTCCGCAATGCCCTCAAACAGCTCAACTTCAACACCAACCTTATTCATACCGAATGCACTCGACTGCAGCGATCATTCGTCGAGGAAGGCAGCCATCAATCGGTGCTGTCCGATAGTATCAAGCTGAATATGGAACAAGTTCGGAATTGTGCGTACGATCTGGCCATGTCGACCAAGATATTGATCACCCATTATCAGCAAACTTGATAGCAGGGAAAAACATATTTCATATACCATGCACCTCCATCGGTGCCGCGATATTTATGAAGGACCAATTAACCATGCGCCTCCATTTAATGTGTGCTTCCAATCCGTTTATCAGTTCATGGTTATACAAACAAGAGACAATCAAACAAGCTCAAATGTTTCCAAACACAGACATTTTATGCGAATTACGTACAGTAATTATTATAGCAAAAATATAACACAAGTATTTTACTACGTCACTACTAATAGTTACATGGAATAACAGTTCATTGCCGAATGTGCCAAAATAGCGTTTTTTTTCTACTAGAAAAGTATTTCATCCATATTCTACCAAGCTAACGATTCTACTGATGGGGCGTATTTGATCGAACTGATATATAACATTTTAGAATATATAATTTATTTTTTTAATAAAGAAAACTTGGTAGTGTAAAAACAGACGCACACACTTCGTTCACATATACTAACGACAATCTAATCATCCTTCCACTCGGAAGAGACACTGAACCTATGCAATAGATACCTACAGCCAATATTCATCGTGTGCGGTGAGCTACGTTATCGAAATGAGTGAGTATTCAATAAAAAAAACATTTTGCAGTTTAGTCCCAGTTCAAAGTATAAGAAAATAAATCATGTTATGTATACAACAAACACACAATATAACCTAACAACGTGGTATTATCATTTTGATACTTAAATGTAATCCGAATATCCCTTGCAAAGACTGCTAGAAAGTCATTTTTCGTTTCATCGACTTGAGACTTGTCCACATTTTAAAAAACTTCTTGGATTTTCAACTTTTTCTTTTCCACGACTTTGATTGATTATTTCTGTTCAAAAAAAAACAAAGGGCTTAAACAAACAGCTTTGGAATTTTGAGACGATGTCATATATTTACATCCGACTGAGGGTTGAAGCGAAGCGAATCGTACTGAACATCAATGTTTCGAAGGACAAGTACATGATAGCGAGGGGCTCAAGAAAGGACACAACTTTTTGCTCATATCTTTTGACTCAATTGAACAATTCCTAAAATTTCAATATTATTACGAAGGGTATTAGTTGCACTTCCAAATGCATCCACAATAATTTAGATACAGGTGGCCAATCCGGATACACGACCGGAAATGTAGTGTACACCACCTTTTCCACCAGTGATTCTTGATATAAATTCTATATATTTCGAATGTATTTATGTGAAATTATATGAATATAGTATGTATCAAGTCTTGCGAGCTCGTGTGGAACATTTTTAATAATATGTAATGATTGGAGAAGGCGGATGAACCATGAATTACACCAGCTTCTGGGAGATCCAACCATTGTATACCTTACAAAAGTTGTGAGGTTGCAGTGGGTCGGACATGTCATCAGAATGTCGGATAACAACCCGGTGAAAATTATTCTCGAAAACAATCCGACCGGCATAAGATCACGTGGTGCGCAGCGAGCAAAATTGGTCGATCAAATTGAGAACGCATTGACCGAGACTACTAAGACTACAAAGCAAAACCATGCTGAAGATGTCTGGGTTCGATTCCCGGTCGGTCCAGGATCACGATATGAGAAAATGGCAACTTTGACAAATAAAGCTTTCAGTTAGTACCTGTGGAAGTGCTCATTGCACAACAAGCTAAGAAGCAGACTCTGTCCCAATAAGGACGTAATGCCAAAACAAAGAAGAGGAAGAATCGAGACTAATGGAGACGTCTCCTACGTGCAGCAGAGGTCACCCAGTCCTTAGCCTAACTGGTAAGTAAGTAAGGTTAAACAAATTAATGTTGCAAATACGCCAAAATTTATGAAATCGGTTTTTAAAGAATAGATTTTTTTCTAACAGATTTCGCAATATAATTATTATTATGGGATTATGTGTCACTCAACTATCTTGTTAATCTCAATGTTTTTGTGGGTTTTTTCAGGCTTATAATGTTCAAAATAGGAAAACTTAATTCGTAACCATTATTACGATAAAACAATTAAATTTAAAAAAAATTGGCATTTGGCATAATTTCAATATATTTTCTGTACATACTTTAATTAAAGAGTTTAGCATTTTATTACCGTTTTATTTTAGTAACAGCTGAATCTGTTTTATAATAATTTATTTATACTCTTCTTCAGCAAGCCGCCGAAGAAGCGGTATAAATTCATCAGAAGATTCCGGTTAAATTATGCCACCGAATTCAATCGGACTGTAAACGACGACTTTTGTTGACTTCCAACCCGATACATAATTTTTCGGGAGAGGCATCTCCTTTTGGAATTCGTTACCCAATGATATAACCCTTGAGAGTTCTTTATTTGCGTTTAAGGGGAAATGTACGGAATACTTTAATAGTTAGCTTGAAGTTATTTTTTAGATTGTATAAATTATTGAAATGTTTGAATTTATATTTTTAACTAGTGGTCCCGGCAAACTTCGTCTTGCCATCAAGTAGGCTGTTGAAAAATGTCATGGGAGCACCCATACAAAATAACATATTAGTACTCCCCCGTTTTACCAAATTTTCCGAAAACTTCCCTAAACTTTTTCGTCGCACGAACACGTCGGAACCCTTCAGGAAGACAACAGTGAAAGAATTGTGCAAATAGGTTGTCCCGTTCTCGAGCCATTTCGTGACATACAAACACCACTCCATTTTTATTTATATAGATTAGTAATGGTAAAACGACACACCTTCCTACGCATTCCTAACATAATGTAACAATTCAAAAAGACGCTAAGTTTTATGTTACGAATTATTAGTGAATTAAATAATAATAAAAATAAAATAAAATAATTGAGAAACAAGGCATACATAATATTAAATTTTAAGATGAAAAACTCAAATAACATGAAAACCATAAGAAATATAACTATGGTATGTTCAGCAAAGTTGTAGCAAATGATAACTATAAAAACTTTGTTTAACATAGTAGGCCAATAGAACTGAAAAAAATAAAAAACTTAAGGGCTGATTTCTTCACCACCGCTTAGGCCTCAAACCTAGTTTAACTATATGGGTAATTGTGGTTTACGGCTTAAGCCATGGTGAAGAAATCGACCCTAAGAGCGAAAACGATTTTTTATTACATATACTCAATTATCTCGGCTCTTAAGCAAAACTAAGAAAAAGTTTGTTCAGCAAAGTTGTTTCTATCATCATTTGCAGAGTTGCTCGCTGTCACTATCAACGCTTAAAATTTGCTGATTTGTATAGGCCGACTGCGATACAATTCGGATCATTCTATATCACATCAACATCATGCTGTCTACTCTATCACCAATGCATTGATAGCGATAGACTTGATGGATTAACTTTAATTTTAAATTAAGCAAATAAAATGTCAACTTATCAATACGATATTTTTGATAATGCTGCAGATGAATTGAAACTATGTGTTGGTCACTGAAAAACATTATGCTCTAGAGAGCGATGTCGCATCACTGCTGTTGGTTGCCAAATCAAAGTGATATTGATAGCTCGCAACTGATATTGATAGTTTTAGCACAGACAAACAGACGTATCAGCAAGAACAATTACCAATTTAAAACATAGTCACGTGAACATTTACGCCCAATGCTAAAAATACTTCATTTGACCAACCGTGAACTAGGTGGCGGTAGTGAGCAAACGTCAAACTCTAACAAAAGTGATACGAGTGCCACGAGTGCCCTGTCGGCCAACTACCGAATATTAGAATTGGGCGTTGTTCTGCTGTACGATGAAAATAATTAGAGTGTTACGTCTGTTTGTCTGTAGTTTTAGTAAATCGGCCATACGCTGATACGACTGATATTGAGCAACTCTGATCATTTGCTACAACTTTGCTGAACATACCAACTCACGATTCCCTCCCCTTGGTTATGCGACCTTGCCGCGATGGGAGGGCACAATCCATTAGCCCATATGATGGAAACCAAAGGCGTAACCTGTAGTGGTGGTATCACATTTTGGCATTTTATGCTTAAAGCCGCGTCATAATTCATATGGCATAGACGCAATAATATCTCGGATGTGATCCAACGGACATTCTGCGTCATTGATAGAATTGATGCCCATTTCAAATAATTAATCTATTCGAAGTGGACATTAATACTATTGGTGACGTTCAGTTTGCCTTTTGCTAACCAGAATGATCCGTAGCCACTCTTACTATTAGCTAGTTAGACACATCGTTATCATATACGACGTAGGGAATACTTAGGAACTCTTAGGAAAATGACTAGTAGATTCACTGAGTAGAAATAAGTGGCGACAATCTTATTTTAATATGGTTTTTACATTGCCATAATAAGAAAAACCTCTTTTGTAACAGCGGTATAAATAATCTAATTCCAGCTTCATTTTCGCAAAATTTACAAGTAGAAAGTAGGCGTTGTGAAGCATTACATTTGCCACCGAAAAGTGAATCTTGTAGGAGACTGTAATAGAAGCCTAAGGTAACTTTACTCTTCAATATTCACTCTAAAAATGACTATGGAAAGTAAGACGCTGAGATCGATCATTAGGGTACACTTGCTAGTTTCGAAAAATTGTTGAACACTTTTTTCTTTAAGGATATATGAATGTAATGACCAATAAATACTTTTAACAACAAAAATGAAATTAACTAGAACTACTACTAAACAGCCTAATTTTGTTAAGACTTGACGACACTTGACATTTAAGACTCTAATCTTACGTACAAGACAATAGTAATCAGAATAGCACTTGAATGACAAATTATTCAAAACCATTTCGACTAGACAGTATTAGTAATGCACTACTATTTCAAACAAATTCTACACTACTATTTCAAACAAATTCTAATGGAGCTGCTGATTTTCATAATGCTTCCTTTTCTCAGAAGCAAGGGAATATGGGTACTTTTCAAAAACTACCACGTCACAATACTAATAAAAAACAGTGTTCATGTGGGCGCCATTGCCTAGTCCGTCTGAGTATTGGTCCTGGTAGAGGGGAAACTTGGCAAAAGCCAGACCGAGGGTTCAGCCTTGACAAGTAAAGCTGTCAGGCAGCTCCAACTAAATACCATAAAAAAAAAAAAAAAAAAAAAAAAACTTTGCTGAACACATATCAACTCACGATTCGTTAAAATAAACAAGTTGGCGTATACGTCACTCTTGCGATCACGGTAAAAAAAGTTGATGCGTACACTTTGTAGTACCGTCATTATTTACACATTCTTTAACTTTGAGGATTTGTAACTCTTAGAATTATGGATAGATGTTGATAATTTTTGCCTATATTTAAGTTGTATATGTACGTAACAAATGTGCAAAATATGAGGCAAATCCATCAAGAAATAACAAAAATGCTTGAATAGCGAAAAAAGTGTGTCCTTCAAGACAAAAAAAGGGACTACTTTGGACATTTTCACAATTTGCTAATGAAATGATTTTTCCTTATAACTTTCAAACTGATTCAATAGATTGTCGTCCACTGTGATGTTATGGAACGTTTTTCATTGCTAAACTTAATGTAGAAAATTGCAAAGCTAGAATCAATTACTCATATATAACAAATTTGAACGAAACATGCCATTCACTATTCTCAGTTTGCAGTATGAAACTTAAACTTTCAACTTCCTCTTAAATGGAACTATCAGTTACGAGTGCTCGATTTTCAAGTTGACATAAACGAACGACGTAGCTACTAGGTACTGCGATGATGAATGAGTTATGATGATGATGATGATTATTTAGCCACCATCAGCGCAAGGATTACCTATGGCTGCAGAATCATACCGGGATGGTATGATCTACCTGATGGTTTGTTGTAGCAGGGCTAGTTAATATCTTTGAAGACCTTTGGAAGACAACACTAAGGCTGTTTTCTCATGATAAAAGGCTGGCGACCCCACGCACTTTCATCCAGTCAACAGTTCAATTAACTCCCTTAGGCTACCCCTCCCCAATACCCAATATATAGTAATATATCATATATAGTGTTATTAAAGTATCTTACCGTAAAATTATAGAAATAAAGAAATTAAAAATTATACTCATCCATATTCATCCTTCAGATTCTCCATCATCAATGTTCCCAATCCGGATCCGGTTCCACCGCCAATCGAATGCACCATTTGGAACCCCTGGGAACAATCACAACCTTCCACCATTTTTCCAATTGTTCCCAGCTCCTAGCATCCCGTTGACCATACTTTCCGGGGAAAAGAGCTGCCCGAAGCGGCTGCATTTCAAACCGACCATCGCACCCGGCTCCAGATCGGCGAAGATTGCCCTTGGTACTAAATTGCAGCAGGGAGCTTCCTCAAAGTACACGTTGATCCGTTGAAGTGGCAGAAAGTGTTTCCCTATAAACTGGCCGCGCTCGTTTAGGCAGTGCTCCTCGCAGATAGTTTCCCAGAATGTCTGGGCGATTTTGTTGCCACATTGTCCAAGATGAAGAGCAACGATTTCACGCATAACTGAAAATTTTGAGTTGCAGGCTGGCCGAAACTTATTTTTTGGGTTTTTAAAAAGAATTTTCCAAATTTCTCACTGCGATGATGAATGAGTTATGTACAAAAACTCTTTTTTTTCTATTCTTACTGTTATATGAACGATATGTTGAAGGATCACATTAATACCAATAACTAATTTAATACCAGTAAGTAATTTTCATTAAAAAAACGCAATCTATGAAGTAAAGTTTAGCAAGATCGTAAAGAAGTAAGTTTGCTTTTGTAATATAAGGTACCGCGGGGCAAGTGGGTAAATGGGGTAAGTGAAAACATTTGACATATTATACTGAATATGTGAATTAACGTTTCAAACTCATGCGTCAACCTTTGAGGTCATTGAAAACATTACGATAGGTAAGAGATTTCTGAAATTTTTCAGCCATTATTGCATAATAGAGTGAAAAATTGTTAACCTGTCAACTGTTACTCCGTAACAAGTTGGCGGCGTACAATCTTATTTTAATATTTTCAGTGGAAAAAAATTGCGGAAAATAATTTCCTGTTCCACTTCTTAGTTGTCCTCTGTGACAGTTTCAAACTGCAATAAAAAAAGTTTTAGAATTAATTCGACGTAGACCTAAAAATAACTAAATTTAAACACCGTCAATTTTCTTATCAGGTGGGGCAAGTGAAAAGTTTAGAGATTAGAATTTGTGATTTCTTTTTAAGTAGCCATAAGTAAACATGGTTCGCAATTATCATAGAAAAACATAACGTGCTGATAATTCAAGAAACACTATACTGAAGAGTTAAAAGCTATTAGAAATCATGGAAATTCTCTAAAAGATGTTGCCAAACATGACAATATCAATATGTCTACTTCGGGCAGCCAATTAAAAGCAAGACGTTGACTGAAAAGTTGCAATATTAGAGAACACACGGAAATCTCGTGGAATGTCTATGTAAAGCTAGTTCAAAACATAAAAATGGGGTATAGGTCTATCCACATAAATACATCCTGCAAATACACAATAATCCACCCTAAATACGTTATTGAAGGATTCCGTTTGATTTCTCCCGAAGAGTTATCCGCCGTCATATCCGACTTTCTCAAAAAGAAATAACGAGCGGTGGAAATTCTACAGAGCAGAAATGCAATTGATGTTTTATAATGTAAGAACTAACATTTGAAATGTTGCAGTTATAATTTTGTTGAATCATTTCAACTAACATAACTGAACAGAAGAAAATTGAAGTGAAAATAATAACATTTTCTTTGTTTACAGGTTACTTATGTTATTGTTCATTGGGAAGCCTTAACAAGTGTTAAAGCTAATAGAAATCGTGAATATAACTGTTTGTTTTTGAATGTATTGTTCAAAACGGTAAACTTTTCACTTGCCCCACTTTTGGGGCAAGTGAAAAGTAAGGAGACATTTTTCAAAAACTTTTTCTGTATTTTTTTCTTCAATTTTCCATAAAAATCAATCTCAGCATGCTGCTTATATATGGTGGGAGTCAAGCTAAAAAATATACACAACCTCATTTGTTTCAATTTAAAGTCTCTAGAATTGGAAGAATCTCAACTATGCGAATTCCATTACCCACTTGCCCCACGGTACCTTACTTTTAGCTTCTTAGTAGTTTAGAGCTGGCTTAAGAGTAGTTCAATTGAGGCATTTGAAGGATGCAACTGTTCTGTACAACAAATTCATGTAAAATATGACGAAATATAGTTTTTTAGAGATTATGTTGTGAATTTCGCATTGGTACGTATTGAAACATATGTGTTTTATGTCTATTCACTTTTACAAACATTTATTTTATTTTTTTTTTTTATGTTGTAAAATACACAAACCAAAACATTATAATAAAATAAAAGTCGCAAAAAAAACCTTTGATCAATTATTTTAATAAAACAACAATTTTAAGCTAAACAAATCACAAGATTTTCATGAAACATGACGATTCGATAGTTTTGTGATGCTCCCAATAAGTTTCCAAGACATGGGTAAAATTCAAACAATGTTTATATAGCCAATGTATTATACCTTGTGAATATTTATTCGGGCTTTTTTTGAAATGCTTTCTTGTTTATCCTGTTATTGTTGATGTTGTTTCAAGAAAAAATCATGCCTAGTGGTAGAGCATATATTGGTTAATAAAAGTACTGAAGACACAAAATTGCTCAGATTGATATTTACGCTGCTAATAAATACAAAAGGTGAGTGTCCAAAGTAGCCCCTGGAATCAAAAGTAGCCCCGTCCGACGGTACTGAAAGTTCTGAACATATTCTCAGAAGCAACTATGGCTCTAAAATCAATAAATCGAGACGAAAACCTCATGTCCGCCTGAGTTAGCTTCCTGGACCTGTGTGCACTGGTTGATCGGGTTCGTTTGAACATGAGATGTTATTTAAAAGATAGTTGTAGCAGCAATGTTGCTGCATTTTTTTCTCCTGTTTTCCAAAGTCAAGACCTTGTTTTCAAATTTCAAATAAAGAAATATTGCGTCACTGATCGACACCCTAGTTCATCTTCTGTTATCCTGTTTATTCATGATATTTATCTAGAGATTTACCCTTCTTTTAAACATAAGGTGTTCTTTCGAGGGTTATTGCAATAGCGATGTGACGCACTATTTGCCCTTATTTTCAACATGGCCTATTCTTTTACGTAATATTACAACAGTGCTATGAGTAAAAAGGAGTAGGGTAAATGTACCAATAGTGGAGGTACTAAGCACGATTGAACTTCATTTAAACGCCCAAATTCAAGATGCGCAATTTATGTACATGTTAATGTTTTAACGGGAAGTAAAGACCGTTGACTTAATGAGAAAAATGATTTCATCGCAGTAATCCACGGCATGTCAGTGAAAAATAATACCTCCACTATTGGTATACTGTTCCTTTAGTTGCGGTATATTTTTAATTTGTGTTCCTATAGTTGTGGTATCCGTTGATTTCTTATGGGATCCTCCACTATAGGAACACTTTACCGCAACTATTGGTACAAGCAAGTAAAGTTTTAGCAACTTTAGTGATATTTCATCAGTTTTAAAGCAATTTCAACGCTCTTTTCAGCTATTCCGTGAATCAACAAGCCAATACGTCGATTGGCAGTGTCGGTTCTGTGGTTAATGTAATAAAATCAGTGAAAACGGCACTACCGCAACTATAGGAACACCCACAACTAAGGGAACACTTACCCTATCTGAATTATTATACCAAATAACCTTCACTTTTCAGATGGTTTGATATTATGCCAAATGTCCGTTATGCCAAATGACCCTTTATTTTCACATAGTTCAAAATTATGCCAAATGGCTGTTCAAAATTATACCAAATGGCTGTTATGCCAAATGACCCAGACCCGTAAAAGAATAGCTTTTCCGCAAGACCACGCTGAGGGAAGCTCGGTTCGCATTCCTTTTCAATCTTAGACGAACTGCATAAAACTATTTTTTTATCTTTATCAACGAGATTTTTAACCCTGGATTAGTTCATCTCGGGACCTACGACGTATAAATCTATTGTTAATGTAGATGTACATGAAAGCAACTAGAAATTTAAACTGGGATTAGCTGGGTTAATATTCTTCTGTGTGCATCATGCAACGCCTCCATTTATACAGAATTAATACCTTAATAATTGCAGTCAGTTGGGATTGAGGGAAGGAATATTATTGTTAATTGGCTTAAATAAGTAAAGGCTAGTCGGTCTTAGCCTAGAGAAACAAATACTGGGTACCCCCGTTCGTTTGACCACATTTAATCTGAACACTTTTTAATTTGTACCCCGCTAATTTGCACATCGTTCAGATTAAAAATGGTTCAAACGTCGGAACGAAGTAAAGTGGAATGGAACGCTGTAGAACGGAACACAGAATCAAAACAAAACAGTGAAAGAGGTGACCAGAAACAGATTTCTAGGGTGACTAGATGTTCAAATTAAAAATGAATCCTGATGGTTTGCATGAGGTATCGTTCAAATTAACGGGGTGTACGGTAGTTCCCTCTAGAAAATTAAAACTATCTATCTAAGTACCATAAAATGAAGTGAAGTTGATAACTTTTGAGAGACATTGCTAATACCTTGAGGGATACATGTTTATTATCAACAAAATATTTTTAAAACATGTACTGGTAAGATGTTAATCAAATTATGTAAATGAAATTCCAACAAAATGTTATATACATTATGCATCCGGAAGAAATCCAGACCAACACTTTTTTTAAATTATTGTTTTCTCGGGCCACGAGCACCGCAGCTAATATGTGAATAGTGCGCTGTATTCATAAAAATCGTAAGAATGCAGCGCCACACTAAAAACCTGGTTTCAAAATGGTGCAGTTGAGGCGCGTCGCGAGTATCGCTGGCGCGATCCGGTTTGGTGGTGGTGCGACAATAATTGTTGAAACCATCGGCTCCGAAAGGGACTGGAAAGAAGTTGTATGTTCCGTCGTTGGCAGGGTTGCCAATAATCCAGTTGGACAAAGCATCATCGATAGTGTCCCGAAGGTCATCGTTCACTCGTTGATTGGCAAGATCTGCGCTCTACCACCCATTCTGGAAGATCGTCTTGAAACGTTGGTGGACTCTGCTGTAAACGTTCAGAGTTTCTGTCCAACGGTCGACTCGTGTGGTCTGGAGGAATATGTGTATAACGTGACCCTCCTTCATAAGCTTGTTGGGTACAACACCGGAAGACACAACTAATAGCAGACTACTGACAATCCAGTTCCTTCGCCTAAAATCAGCGGCGCACACTGGTCCAGATCAAAAAAAAAATCATGGCAAAAATTACGCATTCCCCATATTAGACCAGTTTTGATCATGACAAATGTTGTGGAACATGTTTCTGGGTTGCAGACCCTGTTTGGGGCATATTCACCATTTTTTGGTTTTCATAGAACAAATTTCTATTAAAATTACAGTTTTTCATACATTTTGAGGCTCTTAACATTTTCACAAAACGTTTAGGCAAACTTAGGCAAGAGCATTCATCTCTAATCGATTTTTTAGATTTAAAAGAGCTTTTGGACAAGATATCACCGCGGGAAGTGGCGGTGAGCGATTTGTATGATATGAAAAAGCTGTTCTTTTATTATTTTAGGTACCTACAATGATAGCTGGTAATTTAATGAGGTTAACGACAGACAAAACTAAATTTTCATCCGGGAAAGTTAAATCTAGGTAAAAATAAGTTACCGACCAGAAAAACATATGTTGAAATCTAAAATTAAGTGAGTTTTGGTGAGGATGAAAAACTTGAGTTTTTAAGCAAAAATTAAGGTTTTTGAACATGAACCTCTATTTAGGGTCAAAACATGAAGAAAAACAATTTTGTTTTAAAATTTGTGTATGTGTTTTTAACTATTTGATATTGTAGTTGAATGTTTTAGTTTGTTTTTCAACTAAAAACATGTTTGGAAATTGGGTTTCTGGCAGCTTTTTAGAAAACTGGACCATTGTGCGGCGCCGATCTGGGCTGTAATACGCACCAAACAGTAGTGTAGTACTAACTGGACCGGAAAAAAACGATTCATGTCTTCGCTTTCCTCGACGAAGGGTCAGGAGCAATGCTGTTGGACCAAGAAATGACCGACGAACTTGAGCTAGGCGGTGGCCCTTAGTCCAACATGCCTACGCTGGACGGGCGGCACAGAGCGGTGCGAGAAGGATTCGTGTATCGTTCGCCTTCAAGTCGCAGGACAGTATGAAAGTACCAATTTCGTTATACCATGATGCACGTCCACGGATTTTGATCGAGACCAAGCATGCACAACTGGGATTAACCTTGAAGAGTCGAGAAGGAAATTTCGGAGAACCGATCGTCGTTTAGGTTTAAATATTTAGTTATATTATTAGTTCAAATAATTTTAATAATTTTAGCGTCCGTACTAACTAGCTAAGCGTTTTAATCATTAGTTTTCTTTTTAAATTAATTTATATCCCCAAGCATGACTGAAAATCAATGGAAAAAGAGGGCAACGCAAAGCGACTGGTCACAATATATTGTTACAAAAATGGTTTCATCAAATGAGACAAGCCTCCTCATAGGTTTGAGCACAATTTACGCTAAAGTTATTGCTTATAATTTGCTACTTATGTCAAGACCGTGTTAACACAAGTTTCACTGGAACAGATCCTAGTTGAATCACAGGATTCAGTTTCAAAATCGTAACATTCCTACCATTGTCACGTTTCAAAAGTGCACACTTCCCCATTTGTTTCAAATTAGGCATGGAACGAGCTCATCAGTTGATATTCCATTGATCTCTTGATCCATCCATTTGACTGAGCAGCCACAAATAATTTTCACTTCGTTATAAGCAGAACGTGGAGTTGGCTTTATAGTGATTGGGAAGTAGATGAAGCGAGTTATTCGGTGGAAACCGGTAAACCATTGAATATGTGAATCGAGAATGAATTACAGCCTGGTCAGACTCAATGCACATGAAATATGAGTTCTATGAGAGCCTAGATAAAGCCTACGGAAAATGGGTAAGACTGCTGAAAAGGACGAGATCCCGATCGATCTTTTCCAGCACGGAGCATGTCTCGCATCCTTTTCAACAGCCTGAGTTCTTTGTAGGCGAATACCATGTTGGGGTTCGTGAGGGCTGCTGTTCACGTTGTGCATAATCTGAGATGAATTCCGGGAGACTCATCATATCTGTATTTTATTTCAAGATAGCGTACGATACAGTAGAAAGGAATGAGCTGTAGTAGATAATGTCTGAACATGGTTTTCTGGTGAAACTAATTTGGCTGACACGTGAAACACTATTTTTTTGGCAGACAAGTTTTAAGATTGCAAACGAGGTTTTAACTAGATAGAGGTTGACGAACGAAGGTCATGAATACGCTTGCTGAACGCAGTGGAAGAGGACATCGGAACCTTAAAGTGACACATCTCGGAATCCAAACATGGCAGGTACAATGGCCGGCTTGTGCCCCTACTCACGATTTCAAAGGCACTAATCTGTTGAAATAATGAACG